>NC_036859.1:9710794-10010794 GCF_002910315.2 Salvelinus sp. IW2-2015 | reverse complement strand
TTGTCGGAATGCACTCCCAGGACTCCCAAAAGAAATGTTCGTTTTGTTCGGTAATGCCCATCATTTATGTCCAAATATCTATTTTTGTTAGCGTGTTTGGTAAATAAATCCAAAGTTAGGAAGCGCGTTCACTAAAAGCAGATGAAATGTCAAAAAGTTCCGTAACAGTCAGTAGAAACATGTCAAACGATGTATTGAATCAATCTTTAGGATGTTTTTAACATAAATCTTCAATAACGTTCCAACCGGAGAATTACATTGACTTCAGATGTGCAATGGAACAGAGCTCCCTCATGTGAACGCGCATGGTCAGCTCATGGCAGACCTGACTCATTCCCGTCTCCTTCGGCCCCACTTCACAGTAGAGGCATCAGACAAGGTTCTACAGACTGTTGACATCTAGTGGAAGCCGTAGGAAGTGCAAACTGATCCATATCCCACTGTATTCGATAGGCGATGAGTTAAAAATCGACCAACCTCAGATTTCCCACTTCCTGTTTGCATTTTTTCTCAGGTTTTTGCCTGCCATATGTGTTCTGTTATACTCACAGACATCATTCAAACAGTTTTAGAAACTTCAGAGTGTTTTCTATCCAATACTAATAATAATATGCATATATTAGCAACTGGGACTGAGGAGCAGGCAGTTTACTCTGGGCACCTTTCATCTAAGCTACTCAATACTGCCCATGCAGCCATAAGAAGTTAAAGATTCCAATTGATAAAGTGTTTTTAGCTACGATCGGCCCCAACACCAATCAATACATTTGGGCAAAGTCGGGCCTCCCGGGTGGCGCAGTGGTCTAAGGCACTGCATCGCAGTGCTAGCTGTGCCACCAGAGATTCTTGGTTCGAGCCCAGGCTCTGCCGTAGCCGGCCGCGACCGGGAGGTCCATGGGGCGACGCACAATTGGCCCAGCGTTGTCCGGGTTAGGGAGGGTTTGGCCGGCAGGGATATCCTTGTTTCATCGCGCACTAGCGACTACTGTGGCGGGCCGGGCATGCTGACCAGGTCGCCAGGTGTACGGTGTTTCCTCAGACACATTGGTACAGCTGGCTTCCGGGTTGGATGTGCGTTGTGTCAAGAAGCAGTGCGGCTAGGTTGGGTTGTGTTTTGGAGGACGCATAGCTCTCGACTTTCGCCTCTCCTGAGTCCGTACAGGAGTTGCAGCGATGAGACGAGACTAACTACTACCAATTGGATACCACGAAATTGGGGAGAAAAAAAAGAAAATAAAAGAATTGTGGCAAAGTCGATAGCGTGCTGGACTTCGGGCTATAAACTTTGCACAGTAAGTAGCCACGCCCCGAGTAAGGTCAGAGAGCGTGTCAGCCTGACAAAACCGTCCCTTTCGACCAGATTGCATAAAAGGATTGTTCAAGAAATTAACATTTAGACCAGAGAGGCGTGTAGCTGCAGCTCACATCCAAAGTGGTTCCAACTCTGAATATCAACACGAGGTGGAGGCGAGTAGCTCACCTCCCTAGACAATCACTGGTACAGCTGATTAGCTGTCCTAAGTCAAATATCTAGAAAAGCACATTTAAGTGGGACCATTCTACTACTCTTCAAACCATCCTATCCTACTACTCTTCTCAAATCACCGCATTCTACTACTCTTATCACCAATGGGAACCATAAACACGGCAGGCTAGCCTATCTTCCAAGGAGCATCTTCCAGAGTGAACAACAGTAGAAGACGGGAAAGGGGGAACCCTTTTGGACAATCAGAGCCTTACAAGCTTGCTGCGGATTTGTGTGCAAAGTATATGATTACTGTGAGGCTAGTTTCTAAAATGTATCAACAATAAGTGTCTCTTTCTCTCTCTCCCTCCATATCCTTTTGTAAAAAGCCACCATATTGTGTCAGTCACCTAGGGACCTTTTCCTAATGCATTAAGTGTGTATGTTATCATTTAGTTTGCTAGTAAATAAATAAACCAATTTGTGTAGTACTGAATCATAAGTAAGGCTGGGGTTTTTGCAGATGCAGGAGGTTACGACTGTTCATAATGATGATATGATAAGAGGTTATGGTTAACATGTTGACTGTTTTATGGATGTGATAGGTAAAGACCTTTAAAGAGTTACCAGCTCCCGAATTTAACTCTAAAGAACTGCTCTCGTGGTGCCCCAAATTCCTAATGAGTTCATTGTTACATGATTAATTTAAAATTGGGTAACAATTAAACATAATTGATTAGATAAATAACAGTCATCAGATTAATGAAAGTAAAGTCACGACAATACTTTATAGAGTTTACCTCCCATATTGGAAAATGTAGATGTGGTATTGTGTAGAAAGACATCACTTTACAATTTAAATTACTGAACAATGTATGAATTCAGTGTTTTGTTAGTTGTTTTGGATATGGTCTAGGTCTATATGATCAGGACAATTTTCTAATTAAGAGAACATTTGTAACGGTTTTCTTCCAGGGGTGAAGGAGAGGACCAAAGTGCAGCGCGGCTAGTGTTAAACATGTTTAATAAAGAACAAGTGAAACACTACAAACAACAATACAAAATAACAAATGTGCAAAAACCGAGACAGACCTATCTGGTGCAGACAATCACAGAGACAGGAAACAAACACCCACCAAATCCCAACACAAAACAAGCCTCCTATATATGATTCTCAATCAGGGACAACGATTACCATCTGCCTCTGATTGAGAACCATATTAGGCTGGACATAGAAACAGACAAACTAGACACACAACATAGAATTCCCACCCAGCTCACGTCCTGACCAACACTAAACAAGCAAAACACATAATAACTCTGGTCAGGACGTTACAACATTAAACCGGTCTTCTCTTGAGATTAAAGGCCCAGTGCAATCAAAAACTAGATTTCCTGTGTTTATATACATTTCCACACTGTGTTTATATACATTTCCACACTGTGTTTATATACATTTCCACACTGAGGTTGGAATAATACTGTGAAAATAATGATAATGCCCTTTTAGTGTAAGAGCTGTTTGAAAAGGCTGCCTGAAATGTTAGCCTGTTTTGGTGGGATTGAGTTTTGGCCTGCCTAGTGGCATCACCATCATGATTTGATATAAACAGATGCATTGGACCTTATGTCATTTACCGTTTTTTTGCTACAATGTTTGTTCTTCAAATTATGCATTTAATTAAAAAACAGAAATTAAATAAATAGCCCACATTATCTTGAAAAATAAATTAATAGGTCAAATTGAAAAGTCTTAAGGCTGTCCTGACAAAAAAAGAAATCTTGGTCAACCATAAGTCCTCTGTTCAATTGGTCGAAATTTTTAAACGTATATTTTTCCATATAGACACACCCTATGTGTTTTAATAAAATCAACTATAGACATTGAGCTTGTCTGATGCTTAAAGCTTACGGTTTGATGAAATAAGACAAGACAAAAGCCTCACAAGGGCGCTAGAGATCTAGATAACCAGAAAAAAAAAAAAACGTATTAACCAGACCCAACCATTCTCCTCTCGCTTCTGCTGGCTTTCGCCGGTTCTGCCATTACTCTCCTGAAGTAGCCGGTAATACGCTACACGAGTAGTTGGCAACCTTTCTCATGTTGAAAGCCAATTTATCCAACCATTTCTACTGATCTGCGTGCCATTTATGGTTTTCATATGCATATTTTCGTGAAAGTTTCATTTAACTTATAACATCTTCATATCTCAATCATTGTCATGTGGTTAATAAAAATTATATCCAAATCTAAATGAAAACCTAAAAAGTAACTTCTATTACCATTGCCAACGATGTAAAAATAGCCTACATAAAGCCAACAAATAAAAACATTGCAGCCTGCAGGTAGAAAATATCCTGATAAAAATAAATATCCTATTAATGACATTGGCAACACATGACCTGTCTGCAACGAACTTGAAACATTGTATCAACAATTGTGTCCAGCCCCGAAGTTTGCGCTAGCGAACTTGCTAGCGAACTTGCAACATCGTATAAAACATGCTGGGCCCTCAGTTATTTCCCTGCCAGTGAGCTCGGAACAGACACAGCTATAGGCTATTTGCGCAAGGGATAAGAAGCAGCGCTTGACTTGGGCAGGTGCTCACCGGAGCGGAGTACAGGTGTCAGTACAGAAAATCTCCCCCCTGCCAGAATTCTCCCCCCGTTCGAATTCTTCATTGCTGCGACTTGCTTGCTAGTTGAGATTTCTGCTCTTCACCCCGTTGTCAGTTTATCCTACATTTCACTGATCTTAGTACCAGAAAGCATTTTTGTCTGCAGTTTTCGGTTTGGCTATTTGTTTGTAAGTGTATATGGCGGTTCTAGCTTGTATGGCGCCCTGGGCGAACCCACCCTTCAGCGCCCGCCCCCGGCAAGATGCCGCCCTGGGCGACTGCCCATGTACCTAAATCCACTACTGATTTGTATTAGTCTATAAATAAATCTCTTTGCCAAAATTCATCATCTCTCCGATGTCTTATTCGACTAGTATTTTTGAAAGTGTAAGGATAATAATAATTCAGCCATAACTGTTCTGAAATGTTTATTACTTGCCAACATTTTACTCCCTCTATGTTTAATATAACACAGATACATTAATTATTCATTGTGGTTGCCTACCCTGACGTGAAGTATGTTCTATAGAAAGTACTTGACTCTGATGTGTGCCACAGAAAGTATTTGACAAAATTAAGGAAATTAGAAGGGGGGGGGGGGGGGGACTTTTTTGGCACAACACTGGCACCTCAAATGTTCTACTGTGCTCCTGTTCCTCTAATAGAATATTAGCTCAAAGGTATTGTGGAGCTCCTGCACCTAAATATAAACAGTACCAGCATCCAAAATGAGTATCGGAACCTATTTCAGTCCAAGTCAAGCACCGATAAGCAGTAATCAGGTAGGCCTATTTTACGAAGTTTCCACTGGATCAGTGCATGACATTTTTCGCTTTCACGCCGACTGGCTATCGAAAGGGAGAGAGCTGGAAAGATTTTTCAGGTAGCCTATAGGCCTACTTCTATGTGTGTGCGTTCTTACTCATCATTGACAGGAGCACTCCAAACAAAAAACAATGACTAAATTGCCAAATCTCATGAATGGAATGAAATTAAACAAAAACTTGGTGTTTCACAAGTATAGCATAGGTTGTGCACTCTGCAAACAATATGTTCACTCAGACAATGAGAAGACTGGAATAATAATATTGAATGCATTAAAATAATTACCATAACCAAAGGAAAAACATTGTAGGTTAGAAATTATAGGAATTAACGGTAAATGTACTACAGGTGATCTACGTAAAGGGGAATTGACATACACTAACAATCAAACGCAAACAATTCACACAATGAAGTTATGAAACAATGAATGTGCACAAATTGGCAGAAGAGAGCACATTCTGGAGAGAGAAGTGCTTCGTGCATCTGGGTGCATGGTCAATCCGACGTCTGCATTGGCCATGCAGCATTTACGGTGATATGGCCTCAATAGAATTCAGGGCATTCATAAACGCTGCAAAAAAAAGAAACGTCCCTTTTTCAGGACCCTGTCTTTCAAAGATAATACGTAAAAATCCAAATAACTTCACTGTAAAGGGTTTAAACACGTTTCCCATGCTTGTTCAATGAACCATAAACAATTAATGAACATGCACCTGTGGAACGGTCGTTAAGACACTAACAGCTTACAGACGGTAGGCAATTAAGGTCACAGTTATGAAAACTTAGGACACTAAAGAAGCATTTCTACTGACTCTGAAAAACACCAAAAGAAAGATGCCCAAGGTCCCTGCTCATCTGAGTGAACATGCCTTAGGCATGGAGGCATGAGGCATGAGGACTGCAGATGTGGCCAGGGCAATAAATTGCAAATTCCGTACTGTGAGACGCCTAAGACAGCGCTACAGGGAGACAGGACGGACAGCTGATCATCTTCGCAGTGGCAGACCACGTTTAACAACACCTGCACAGGATCGGTACATCCAAACATCACACCTGTGGGACAGGTACAGGATGGCAACAACAACTGCCCGAGTTACACCAGGAACTCTCTCCATCAGTGCTCAGACTGTCCGCAATAGGCTCAGAGAGGCTAGACTGAGGGCTTGTAGGCCTGTTGTAAGGCAGGTCCTCACCAGACATCACCGGCAACAACGTCATCTATGGGCACAAACCCACCGCCGCTGGACCAGACAGGACTGGTAAAAGTGCTCTTCACCGACGAGTCGCGGTTTTGTCTCACCAGCGGTGATGGTCGGATTCGAGTTTATCGTCAACGGAATGAGCCCAACACTGAGGCCTGTACTCTGGAGCGGGATCGATTTGGAGGTGGAGGGTCTGTCATAGTCTGGGGCGGTGTGTCACAGCATCATCGGACTGAGCTTGTTGTCATTGCAGGCAATCTCAACGCTGTGCATTACAGGGAAGACATCCTCCTCCCTCATGTGGTACCCTTCCTGCAGGCTCATCCTGACATGACCATCCAGCATGACAATGCCACCAGCCATACTGCTCTTTCTGTGCGTAATTTCCTGCAAGACAGGAATGTCAGTGTTCTGCCATGGCCAACGAAGAGCCCGGATCTCAATCCCATTGAGCACGTCTGGGACCTGTTGGATCAGAGGGTGAGGGCTAGGGCCACCCCTACTTGGTAAAAGACCAAGTCCATATTATGGCAAGAACAGCTCAAATAAGCAAAGAGAAGCAACAGTCAATCATTACTTTAAGACATGAAAGTCAGACAATCCGGAACTTTGAAAGTTTCTTCATGTGCAGTCGCAAAAACCATCAAGCGCTATGATGAAACTGCACCTCAGATTGCAACCCAAATAAATGCTTCACAGAGTTCAAGTAACAGACACATCTCAACATCAGAGGAGACTGCGTAAAACAGGCCTTCATGGTTAAATTGCTGCAAAGAAACCACTACTAAAAGGACACCAATAAGAAGAGAATTCCTTGGGCCAAGAAACACGAGCAATGGACATTAGACTGGTTGAAATCTGTCCTTTGGTCTGATGAGTCCAAATTTGAGATTTTTGGTTCCAACCGCCATGTCTTTGTGAGACGCAGAATAGGTGAACGATTGATCTCCACGTGTGGTTCCCACCGTAAAGCATGGAGGAGGTGTGATGGTGCTTTGCTGGTGACACTGTCAGTGATTTATTTAGAATTCAAGGCCCACTTAACCAGCATGGCTACCACAGCATTCTGCAGTGATACACCATCCCATCTGGTTTGCGTTTAGTGGGACTATCATTTGTTTTTCAACAGGACAATGACCCAAAACAAACCTCCAGGCTGTGTAACATGCTGACCAGATCAGACACGTCGCGTGCGCGAGCGTTGCAAAATACATTTTGAAATCCATGTTATTCAATTATTGCACCCACAGTGCTCGTGCGTGCCAACGAGCGTCTGCGTTGCCAAGGGCTAAAATAGAAGTCATTCCTATTTCTGACGCAGATCGCGCTGCAAGTCCTGCCTCTCCCATCTCCTCATTGGTTTATAGAAGCAGGTACCCACGTGCCATCTCCTCATTGGTTATACCCACGTGGGTGATTGAAAGACGAACTGTTTTGCCGGTCGTCGCAGTAATACTATGAAAGTTTAGATGCCAATCACCATATAAGTTTAAAGATGAAAAAGCCTGGAAGGAGGAGATGACTAGAAATTATTCGGTTGACCGTTTTATGTGTGGATTAATTGTCGGAGTAGAGGACCTAGTGCATTTCAGGTAAAATAACAACTCAATGTTTATATCCCAGGACAAATTAGCTAGCAACAGCAAGCTAGCTAAATAGGACAAATTAGCTAGCTAAATTGCCATACATGTTTAATGCTTTTCGACCTGTCCCCAAATTAATGTAATTGGTTCAGAGTATGTTTTGATATTTTAACCTGCGTGTCGTGATCGCGTTTGGTGTGGGGGGACAAAATAAATGTATGCACGATGGCGCAGGCGCGCAGCCGGTTTGGGTTCTGTGTAAGGGCTATTTGACCAAGAAGGAGAGTGATGGAGTGCCGCATCAGATGACCTGGCCTCCACAATCACCCGACCTCAACCCAATTGAGATGGTTTGGGATGAGTTGTACTGCGGAGTGAAGGAAAAGCAGCCAACAAGTGCTCAGCATAATGTGGGGGCTCCTTCAAGACTGTTGTAAAAGCATTCCAGGTGACTACCTCATGAAGCTGGTTGAGAAAATGCCATGTGTACAAAGCTGTCATCAAGGCAAATGGTGGCTACTTTGAAGAATCTAAAATATATTTTGTTTAACACTTTTTTGGTTACTACATGATTCCATGTGTCATTTCATAGTTTTGATGTCTTTACTATTATTCTACAATGTAGAAAATAGTACAACTAAAACACATCAGGAGACTTTTGAGGTCTTAGAAAAATCTAGGGAATTTAGATTTTTGGGTGTAGTTACCTTTTAATTCAAGTGCACATCTAGCAAGAGGCTGTTGTTTAGCTGTGTTTTTGTAGAGCACATGTGATAGTCGAGTTTGCTACACTGGGTTGATTAAAATAATCATGATATCATTCTGCCAGGAAAGCAAAGGTTACTTTGTAGTTAACATTTAACAGAGGGATTTTGGGAAAGCCTTTTCATCTACCAGAAGACTGTTTTCATTAGCATCAATGCTAACGGCTACAAAAAGTGGTAGACACTGCACACACAGACATTCTCATTGCCTCTTCAGGAAGTTGCAGGAAATACGAATTACTGATGCATTCTTTTCAAGTCTTATGATGAACTTGGGCAAAGTAATTATTTTTTAAAATATTTAGTTGATGCACTACTAAGGTCAATGCATTTTTTAAATATTGTTCGATTCCGTGAGCATCCTAATTATTATATTTGAAACTGAATGAGGCTCTCCACTACCTATTGATCCTGCAGTGAGTATTTGCCATCTTCATCGAATGTTTTCATAATTTATCTGCAGATAATCACCAAAAAGCCTTTAGCGTCACTGTCTGGCAAGCACCGAAATCTTAGGAAAGTTCATATTTTGGTTTGCGTGTCCTGATGGGTTAGCATGGACATATAACCACGTTGAATGATCTAAGAATGGCAAAGGGATATAGGAGAATGGCAAAGGGATAAACGAATTACTGACGCATTCTTTTCAAGTCTTATGATGAACAGGCGCCTGTCAGTCACAAAGCGAGCGACGACAGGGAAACACTGCTGGTTTGTCAGTCTGCTGTCTGTCCCGCCTTTCAGTCAGTTCAACACTTTTTATAAACTAGTCAACACTTGCTCTTCAGTTGTCAATCAAAGCACAGTAAATAGGCTGTGCACCACAACTCCGCGTGGCTGGCTATGTGAAACAAGCGAAAGAAAATAAATGAATGCGACAGAGAACAATAATTCATTCAAGTGGATTTCGACTCATTGTTACCACTGACATTACAAGGGACGTTCAAATTCACGCGCATCATGCTCTCCTCTCTCCCACCGTATACACAAATTGTACCTGGAGGCGGGACACATGGCAGACTGCTCTTCCGTGTGATCGCTCGCTTTGTGACTGACGCACCTAACCTATCAATATATCGCTAGAAGATGCTTATCTAGGAGGAGAGGGCTCGACGGACTAGCAAATTGAAACTTTTATATGAAAAGTGGCCTTGTTAATATCAAGTGGAAAAAGTAGCCGGCTGAAAATGAGTCTAAGTGGCTGATTAACCGACGGCCGGCGCTAATGAAAAACACTGAATGAGGCTGTCTCTCCACTACCTATGGTTCCTGCAGTGAGGATTCAACATCTTCATCACATTTTTTCATAATTTATCTGCAGATAATTGCCAAAAAGCAGTAGTAGCCTACCAGTATGCAAATTAAGGAGCCAAATTAACGGCTCTCACTGATGCAATTCGGGGTTTATTCTGTTGACCTAAACATTTTTATTTTTAAAAAGAGACATTCGTTCGCGAACAACCCAACCCATAACTAGGCTACACTGACGAGTCACTTTAAAGGTCACTGGCAAGTCTCGACACGGGCTTCGAGTCCTAGGAAAATACAAACAAGATATTTGGTTTACTTGTCCTGATGTGATACCATGGTCATGAATACATTGTATGATTTATGAATAGCAAAGGGATTTAAGAGATTGACTTTATTCAGTCAGTTCGACACATTTTATAAACGAGTCAACACAAGCTGTTTGGTCATCAATCAAAGCACAGTAAATAGCCTATGCGCCCCGACTCAGTAGAAGGCTATATGAATCTGCAACAAAACAATAATTAAGTGGATTTCAACTCATCGTTACCACTTACATTACATGGGACGTATAAATTCACTCACAGGAGACTCATGCTCTCCCTCTGTGAAAATACATTTGACTACAGCCAACCACAGCGTACGAAAATAACACGGGTACCGAGAGGCGGGACAGACAGCAGACTGACAAACCAGCAGTGTTTCCCTTGCGTCGCTCGCTTTGTGACTGACAGGCGCCTGTTCTATCAATAGATCAGTAAAATATGTATATAGTTTATTCTAGCGGAAGAAGGATATAAAGACTTTTCTGACTGGAAAATTGAAACAATTTTATGAAATGAGGCCTAGTTAATTAATAAAGTGGAAAAAGTAGCCGACTGACAATGATTCTGTTTTCGCCTGTTTAGCCGACAGCCAGTGCTTATGGAAAACTATGCAACAGTGAGGCCTGTGTGATCCCTCACCGTTAAGCACACTGGATTTACCATCTGCCTCTGCCATCCTGTTTCTTTCTTCCTGTGGACAGAAGGAGAGCCTGGAATGAACAGAGAGACAGGGTCAAGTGAATTACATTGCTGGCTGCTTTTGAAGACACCTAATTATGTTGATGGTCAATAATTGCAATATGTCCAAACAACTGACTTGACCTTCTAAGTTATAGCAATGTAGCAAGACATCACTCAAGACAGCTAGCCAGTTTAGTCAGCTAGCTAAGGTGACTAATGAACAAATTAAGTTATATGATTGAAATCTTGCAAACTAGCTAGCTAAACACATCAGCAAATAGGCCTTAAAGGAAAATTCCACCCCAAAACTATTTTGGTATTTGTTTCATTAGTCCATTGTTGATATAGTCCGAAAACGTTTTGCATGTCAGCAATCAGGTTAAGATATATTTGCGTTTCAAAATACAGACAGCAAAATGCATTATACCGGCTGTATTTCCGTACTTTGAAAGTTATTTATCTTGAAGACTTGATTGCTGACATGCAAAACATTTTGGGACTATATCAACAATGGACTACTCAAACAAATACCAAAAGATAGATTTAGGGTGGAGTTTTCCTTTAATGAAATCAAGTGTGCACCTATAGACTGGCAGTTAGTTTCATGTGTATCTAACTTTGCAGCCAGTAACTTGGAGTAAGCTAGCTGATTTAACGCCACGGTGAAGGAAGTTTCTGATGAAATTCACCAACGGACTAGAGCAGAGACCAGGCTTTGTGTAATCTAGCTCAGACAACATTGATTCGCCCAAGATCACTACTTAACGCTAACCTTGTACCTATGTTTGTCCTTTGTAGTCTGTGTTAGGTGAAATCCATACTTTTTCAATAAACGTTAATAAAAATGGCCCACTGTTTCCTATTTGAGATTAAATTAGCACCTGCACATTTGCAAATGGCACGCAACTACAGAGGACAAACATAGGTACAAGGTTAGCGGTTCATAATTTAAATGTTTTGAAGTATTGATCTGAGGCGAATCATTGTAGTCTGAGCTAGATTCCACAAAGCCTGGTCTCTGCTCCATTTTGTTGGTGGTTCATCAGAAGTTTCCCTCACCATGGAGTGGTTTAGTAAGCTAGCACAATTTATTGGTATATACAGCCTGGAACTGACTGCAAAATCGTGTACATGTTCCTTACTAGTCAGAATGTTGAATACAATTACGTTTGAATGTACTCTACCGGTTATCAGTGCGGTTTGCCCTTCAGCTGCTCAAAATTTGACACAATATATCCACAAGAAAGTATAGTTTACCCATTTCTATCAACTGGCACATGCACAAAACCATGTAAATACCTGCTGACTTCAGTTAGTATGTATGCATCATGTGCACATGTTTGTTCATGACCAAAGGCACGTGCACTAGGGCTGGGAATTTCCAGGGACCTCACGATATGATATTATCATGATACTATATGTATTGCGATTCTCATGATTATATATGTATAGCGACTCAATGTGATTTTTATTGCAATTAGTTCTTTCAAACACATTTCTCACCTTATGTCTGCTGCAGAGGGACAAGAAAGAGCCATGAGAAAACAAGTTTTGGTCAGTCAATGAAATAAAAGCGCTTAAAACAAAATTGGCTCCCTATTTAAAAAGAAGATGGAGAAAAGGCTACGATGATGGTTGGTGCAGGTACAGCCAACTTGAGCAAAATAATATTGCAATATTGTCAAGACGATACATCCTCGAAAAACAATATCCCGATATGTAACTGTATGGATTGTTTTCCCCCCATCACTAATGTGTACAAGATTGAAGTATATGCACGCAATGCATGCACACTAACAAGGGTGCGTTGAGTTCGCTTGAAAATTTGCTACGTTGCTAAACGGTTTGTACTGAATGGCACGTTTTCCCAAAACGTTATTGTAGTTTTTGAACGGACAGGCTTTGGCTTGAAGCAATGAGTGACGTTCTAAAAGGGTAGCGGTGCATTTTGAATCTACAACCCTACCCTCCCCGTTTTTCAACTGCATCGTTTCCATTCATTGAACGTTCTATTACGTTTTAAATGTACTGAACTCTGCCTTTAAGTCAACAGTCGTTTAGATGGTTTTGCGCATGTGCCAGGTGATAGAAATGTCAACTTCAGTACTGGCGCTCTAAAAAGTCGGGTAATCATTACTTTCCTGTCAATATTTTGTTTAAAAAAATGTCTCCCATCTGAAGGACTAACACCACGGACAACCGGTAGAGTACGTTAAAATGCAATTTTATAAAACATTCTGGCTTCTAAGGAACATGTATTTACACGATGTTGCAGTCATTAGTTTCAGGCTGTGTATACATACCAATTAATTATGTATTACAGCCTGATTAATCAGACGGAGTAAGCTAACTAACAGTAACTGTCAAACTAATCTTAGCTACTTGCTGCAGCAACACTGACATTTAACAAAACAGCTGACAGGCCACCATGTTACTTAAAATTAACCAGAGATAGCTAACTATCGTGCACGAAGTATTCTGTTGGTTGATTTGAAACGGTAATCTACACATTGTTACATTTAGTTAAATATTGTTCAGGACTTTGACCAATTTCACGGTAGTTAACGTTACATGTAAACATGCTAGCTAGCTAATGTTACCTCTAGTCGTAGGCCCACCGAGGCGTACGTCGTTTAGTCCTAATCTTCGGTGCAGATGTATTGTCTTCAAGCTATTACTTAGCTAGCTATAGCATATTGGATAGAAAATCTTGGAAAAACACACGACATGAGGAATGTGTGTATAAAGAGGCGGTCAAATTAAAGACGACGCGTGTTTGCTCTGTTTATGTTTTGACGTTTCAGCTTGTTTTTTTTTTTTTTCATAATTCCTTTTCCGGCGAAGGACTTTTTTTCACCGGAAGTTTGTGTGTACAACAATGCACCGTTCTTATTATACAGTGCAATGCACCGTGTCATCTAATCTAAATATTTTAAATATTTATACAATGTACTTTCTGTAATCGATCATATTTGTCCTACACATAACAATAAGTGAAGTTAGGTGAACATGGTTTCCCACCTGTAGTCCATTAACATGGCATCATGATGCGCATAATAGCTTATATTTTTTATTTTATTTATTACAATTGAATAACCTTTAGCGATGGGAAGGTCGAGCAGAGGGGTTTACTACAAAGCAGAATCAATGAGTTAGCCAGCTAACTTGCCTAAATATTCTGAAATAACTTTTTATGTTTTACAAGGATACGCTTGAAATGGGCATGGTCTAATTGACTCAACAACCAAAAACGCATATCTAAGTTAAGCTTTCTTAATTAATCAGAAAATCTATAGTTACAGTGCCTTCAGAAAGTATTATTACCCTTTAATTTATTCCACATTTTATTGTGTTACAGCCTGAATTCAAAATTTATTAAATCGATTTTTTTTCTCACCCATCTACACACATTACCCCAAAAAGTGAAAACATGTATTCTTTTATTTTAGCACATTTTTTGAAATTGTTGCATTTATATTTTTGTTCAGTGTATATATATCCGTCTCGCTCTCAGATAAATAAGTAGTACTGATAGGTTTTACACGGTCAAATGTAACGAATCCCTACATTTTGTATAAAGTAATGTACAAATGATACGTGACTTCGCGCTCTCCCAGAAGTTTGGTTGGTGCGTAAAACCCGTAAATTCAGATAAGCAAAAAGGTATGATGCGTCCGTACTTAAAAAGATGTGGCATAAAGCTTAATTCATTTTTCCATTTTATTTAACTCAGGAAGAGATTGACATCGATCTGGAGGCCGAGATGCTGGTTAAAGATTAGGGTTAAATGGAGGGCGATTGAATAATGCACATGACTTAAGTTTTTACTGCTTTTTCACAATTCAGTATTATTTACTGCTTTATCATTGAACTCACTTTTCTTGAGAGTCAAGTGTAATTTCTGGTAGTTGTTTTAATAGGGATATTTTGTTCCAAAATCCATTTACATTGACCAATCGTGCTCTATATTAGTTGCTGACCAAAATAAAAAGTTATTAAAATTAATTCAAGTCTTGATGTTCTATTGGTTACATTTAAACGGCGTAGGTCTCACACATTATATCAAGTCAAGATATCAACGCAATAAAATTGTATCTGATTGAATTGTAAATTCATTTAGAGACAACAGTTCACTGGCTGAAGAAGATAAGCAACCCTGGGAGACTGCCTGGTTGACGCGACTCTCGTGGTACAGAGCGAAGGAGAGCCATGACACAATGGTCTGGTCAAGAGTCAGTTTGTTGGTGCAATATTTTCAGAAATTCTGACATAGATAAAGATGTAGTATATTTAATTCAACTGCTAATAATACTAAGTAAATTTCATATTCACAAATGCAAATGGTCTAATTCAAAACCTAACTTTTATAAATTAGTTTAAACAATATGGTACTACTTTAACTAAAATGAAAAACAAAAAAGCAATTAAAACTTGTTGTATTATTAATGATTATGATTTGTTTGTTTAGGATTCCTGACAATGTAAATAGTTTGTTTGTATGCTTGTTTGCGTCTGACTATTCCTCTTTTGTTAGTTGATATTTGTTAATAAAAAATAAAAATGTTGGTGCAATATTCGCGTAAACATTTACTCAACTTTGATTGGTTATCTCAAACGTTTATTTTTTTCAGGGGGGTTGTGAACTCTCGTTGTTTGGATTTGAAAAAACAACAGTTGTATTGAAAGCGGGAGGAGCTCAGAGGCTGTGTGTGCTTGTCCGTGTGGGTGTTTGAGTGAGAAAGACACAGAGGAGAACCAATCAGTAAAAAAAAGAAGCAAAGCCCCGTTCATTATCAACTCTTTGTGCCTACAACATCAAATCAGGAAGACTTCGAGTTTGGTGTCTGCCAGACTAAGGGAGACTGCTTGGCTCCAAATTACTGCACATAATTTTCTGCCACTAGAGGCTGCTGTTGCCTAGACGTGGGCAATGCATTTCAGTAGCATGAGTTTACATCAATCACAGTGGATATCACAGAAGGACCATGTAGCTGCTGAAATGCTGTGTTTTTCTCCTCTACAACTTACACCAATGAGGACACATTAGGCTAAACAGTTGTTTGAAATACACAATACTTACAAAAGCAATATTGTGTGAGTTTTAAAAGGACCCCCCCCCAAAAAATAACATTCTCCTTTCCCTTTATTTCTCTCAGATACAGTAACACAGAGACAAATGAAGCGTAACAGGCCATGGGTTAAGCAAACGGCCTTCATTTTCTACAGTCAACCAGATATGCTTGGCATCCCAGTCAACACTCCTCCTGTCGTCCTGTCCCCTTACAGTACACATTCCCCATCTCTACATTCCGTTCCCCCTCATATTCCTCTCCACAAGAGCCGGAGGTGACTAAATAGGAATTAGCACTGCTTGCCACTGAATACGTAGGGAGAGGGGAGTTAGTATGAGATCATGTAGCAGACTTTTATTTATAACTCACCTCTCCCCTTTCAATTTGTAAACTTATCTCACAGGCAACACACACACACACACACACAGACACTTGCAAGTCGACAAATTCACAGAGCACAGACAAATAAAAATGCTTTTACCATAGTAAAACTATCTGTTGGTTATCACTGAGTCAAGACTAATAGCCCCCAGGGCAGGCTAACTGACCTATGTACTTTATGTCTAGTGACACCAAACCGTCACCCTTACCTCACCCCTGTCCCTGTGTATCCTAGTGCCACATTGTAGTGCCGGGCCAGTGCCAAGAGAAGCAAACTGGACACCAGCACCCCTGCCAACATGACCCTCATCGTCCTACATCTATTATTTTTAGCCAGGATCGGAGCCCATCTTAACTAAATATGGGAAAAGTGTCTCTGATCTCCAGGACTATCTCTGACCATCCCCCTGCCCATCATTCCTAGTCTCTCTTCATTTGTCTCCCTCTAGGTAGCGGACTGTCATTCAATCACTTCTTTCTTTTTCAAACTCTCCATCTTTCACAATCCTCTTCTTTACTGAAGAAGAGGTGGGGGGGGGGGAGTCTGTTCCTCTCCTCTTATGCCACCTACTTTTAACCTGCCACACAAACACGCAGATGCAGGCACACGCACGCACACACACACTCATGCACGCATACAGGATCGGTCCCTTACTCTCGTCAGCCCTGTCACCTCAACAGCCGCTCTAATCCCCTCCCACCTTATTACACCACCACACACACACACACACACACACACACACACACACACACACACACACACACACACACACACACACACACACACACACACACACACACACACACACACACACACCACATCCAGAATTAAGCCCACCCCCTCTCGCTCACTCTGCCCTGTTTCCAGCTCCCCATGTGAGAGGTTTTTAATAAGGGGGCTCAGGAGTTGGTCTTGCTCTGTTCTGGGTGGTGGGGATCGGAAGTCCTTCCTCGTTTTTATCAAATTATTTATTTTTATTCTTTTTTTTAACCATTGAAACTATATTAATTCCCAAATAAGTAAGGAAACATGAATTGGAGCTGGGTGGTTGTGGCAGTCCTTCTGTCTTGCGGGGGACCGTCATGGGTGAGGAGGGTTTGGACTTCCCTGAGTACGATGGCACGGACCGGGTCATCGAGCTGACTGCCAAGAACTACAAGTCTGTGATGAAGAAGTATGATGTGGTGGTTCTGTACTACCATGAGCATCCTGGAACAGACACCTTTCCCAGAAACAGTTTGAGATCGAGGAACTGGCCCTAGAGTGGGTCAGGGACTGAAGAACCTGTTCAGGGGCTGGGAGGACTTGGTCAGGAGAGTGGGAGGACCGAATTGTGTGGCTAGAAGGCTGGGTCAGGGGGCTGGGAGGACTTGGTCAGGGGCTGGGAAACAGGTCAGAGGGACTGGGAGACTGGATCAGGGGGCTGGGAGACAGGGTCAGAGGCTGGGAGGACTTGGTCAGAGGGCTGGAAGGACTTGGTCAGGGGGCTGGGAGGACTTGGTCAGGGGACTGGGAGGACTGGATCAGGGGGCTGGAGGACTTGGTGAGGGGGCTTGGAGGACTGGGTCAGAGGGCTGGGAGGACTTGGTCAGGGGACTGGGAGGACTTGGTCAGGGGACTGGGAAGACTTGGTGAGGGGGCTTGGAGGACTGGGTCAGAGGGCTGGGAAGACTGGGTCAGGCATTTGGGAGGACTCCGGCAACTGGGTAGGGGATGGTGAGGAGAGGGAAGGGAAGGGGTAACTGGGAGGTAGAAGTGGGACACAGTGCCTGGGTAGGGATGCACCATCTCTGCTATAATTGATCAATGCGTTGAAGCATTAACGACTGTGAAAGAAGTGTGTAATAAGGGCTAGGTGGATACAGACAGCATTGACAGGTAACTAGTGTTGTTGTTAAGGGCATAACAACTCAAATGTGACCTTTGCGACAATTTTCCCAACAAAGATGATGATGATGATGATTGAAATTAAGATGTTCAAGGCAAGAGATCAGAAGCAACAGTTGCAAGGGTCAGACTATTAAATTGATTTGGACAAAGTTCATTACATTTTAAAGGCTTTTTAGAGGCTGAATTGGTCATCAAGGTAGATGGGTAGAGGCAGATGAGATATAGTCCATGGGCCTGCAGAAACATTTGTCCACTCTGGGGTGGCAAATGTTTGATGGTATTAAATTGTTCCCCACAAGCCCCTGATCAAATATATATATGATAGCCACTCCAAAATAGTATATTTTTTCGTTTGTCACACACTATATATATATATATATAGTTGCTGATAAAGGAATGTTCACATGCTTATTGAAAACGACTGTGTCAAACACCAATGACATTCTATTGGGTGGATCTCATCTTAAAAACCATGTAATTTGGTACATTTTTGCTAACAGATCTAATGATTTACCTAGACTGGCACATCATTGAAACAATGTTACAAAGCCAGACAGATCAAAATCTGGTAGCGTATTGGTTTTATAGTTGCCACCTGTAATAGTACTCAGCAGTACTCAGCTAAAATAAAAGGTGTGCACTGTCATTTGTTGAGTTGTCCCAGCAAGTTAACACAAATATTTAGGTAAACACAATCATCTCTAATCTCTTCTGTCCCTGACCATCAAGATTTTAAAATGATGCTCTCTGACCTTCAGGTTAGATTTGAAATGACACAATGACTATGGGGTTGAAGTGCAGACTGTCAGCTTTATTTTGAGGGTATTTTCATCCATGTCACGAGAATCGAACTTTCTGTAAGTAGTCCCCACATTTTAGCGGACCAAAAGTATTGGGACAAATTCCCTTATATATGTTTTAAAGTAGTAAAAAATTAAGTATTTGGTCCCATATTCATAACACACAATCACTAAATGAAGCTTGTGACTCTACACATTTGTAGGGTGCATTTGCTGTTTGGTTTAGTTGTGTTTCAGATTATCTTGTGCCCAAGAGAAATGAATGGTAAATAATGTATGATATTTGTGCATCTGTATTTGTGCACTTTCTCACTCATCATTATTCACAATTGATTTAAGATTATCCGTAATCAGGTTAGCATCCACATTAATGTAGAAGTGTTTACAAACACATTCTATTCTTATTTACAATTAAAGTGATTCCAAAATGACACAATACTTTATTTACCATTCATTTTTATTGGGCACAAAATAATACTTTTTGGAGCTTACTTTATGTTAGCTAATCACTTTAGTGCCATTAGTTCAGTGGCTGGTTGACGAATTTAATAGAAATTATTATAAAATCCAGCTTTTTAGCAATTGGGCCATTGCTGATACCCTCGACAACCCTCAGCAGCCACTAATAATGCATATTTCAGTAGACCCTATACTACAATATACATGTTTTACATAAATAGTGTAACAAGACACCATCTATAAAAGGCTGTAAACCTAAGGCTTTAATACTTCACCAGCTATGTAAGTTGATGCCCTCATCAGGCAGTTTGTTAGAATGTTATGTCGGAATACAGTGTACATGACAGGTTTCAAGACATAGATTCTATATTTAATTATATACAGCACCAGTCAAAGGTTTGGACACACCTACTCATTCAAGGGTTCTTTATTTTTTCTATTTTCTACATTGTAGAATAATAGTGAAGACAACTATGAAATAACACATGGAATCATGTAGTATCCAAAAAGTGTTAAACAAATCAAAATATATTTTACATTTTATTTTACATTTTATTATTATTCAAAGTAGCCACCCTTTGCCTTGATGACAGCTTTGCACACTCTTGGCATTCTCTCAACCAGCTTCACCTGTAATGCTTTCCCAAAAGTATTGAAGGAGTTCCCACATGAGGTAGTCACCTGGAATGCATTTGAATTAATAGGTGTGCCTTGTTAAAAGTTAATTTGTGGAATTTCTTTCCTTCTTTGAGCCAATTAGTTGTCTTGTGACAAGGTAGGCATGGTAAACAGAAGATAGCTCTATTTGGTAAAAGACCAAGTCCATATGGGTGGCTACTTTGAAGAATATCAAACATAAAATATTTTTTGATTTGTTTAACACTTTTGGTTACTACATGATTCCATGTGTGTTATTTTATAGTTTTGGTGTCTTCACTATTATTCTACAATGTAAAAATAAAGAAAAACCCTTGAATGAGTAGGTGTGTCCAAACATTTGACTGGTACTGTATATGTGTGTTTCATACCCTATATATATAATCATTACTACAAACCAGTGAACGATCCTGTTAAGAGTAATATAGACACATTTTTTTTGTTTGAAAATAAAATATAGATAAATTAGGAAACCAAATACTGACCAAAACGGTCTCATGAATAGTGTTTTTTGCTAATATTTTACAAATATTATATATTTAGCAAACCTGGCTAAATTGGTTGTGTTATCTGCATATCTATAATATATGTTTTATTATCATTAGGCATATTCCACCTATTATTGAAAGAATTGTGGCAATGACAGACCAATCCAATTAAAACCAATGGAGCTAGTTGGCGGCCATATTGGAAAATGTGTACCCTATGGTTAAATTAGCAATAGCTAGGCATCATTGTTTAGACTTTTCCTAGCTTTATGTATTGTTTGGTACACATTTTGCAAAAATGGTTTAGCTGTATGTCTTTGCTGGACGTGATGCATTCCAATGGGATTTAATATAGGGTGCAATGTACGGGGCAGGTTTCACCTCATATTTCTTGATGTTAGCACAATTTATAGAATCATATTGCGTATTGTTTTAATTATTAGACATCAGTG
The DNA here is from genome assembly GCF_002910315.2 of Salvelinus sp. IW2-2015. Classification (NCBI taxonomy): domain Eukaryota; kingdom Metazoa; phylum Chordata; class Actinopteri; order Salmoniformes; family Salmonidae; genus Salvelinus; species Salvelinus sp. IW2-2015. Next base: position 9,989,882 of record NC_036859.1, on the reverse strand, counting down.
AATGCTTCTAGAACATTTTCTAAGTGTTTTAATCTAATGTATTTTAAACGGATAATAAACTCAGCAATTCTGACATGTTTTTACCACTATTCTGGTAATAATTTGCTAAATACATTTAACTGACATACTTGGGACATCCTCACTGTAACACATTTTAAGCCATTATTGGTCTTATTACATCAATCATTAAGTTATGGCCATGCAAAATGTTACCTTTTATTAACTAGGCAAGTCAGTTAAGAACAAACTCTTATTTTACGATGACGGCCTACCGGGGAACAGTGGGTTAACTGCCTTGTTCAGGGGCAGAGCAACAGATTTTTACCTTGTCAGCTCGGGGATTCGATTCAGCAACCACTAGGCTACCTGCCACCCCAAAATGCAGTTCCTTTCCAATGAAATGAATGGCGGCCATCTTGAAAATAGGCTCCTGGGACTGATCATTGACAAAATCTATGATGGCTCTATAAACCTAAAAAACAACAACAATGGCTCTCCTTGTTCTGTGTGTAATTTGGTGTAGTTATCATCTAGGGTACCATGTGATAATAGAGCAAATCTCAATACTGTCCATTCTGGCTCGATATTCCCCAAAATGAATACATGTATGACATTTGACCCCACCCCCGCCCCAGGTGGGCCCATAGATATGTCATTACCATTCCAATTGTTTCATACCTTATGAAGGTAATAACATGTCAATTGCCTTGGATTGAGAAGATTGTTCCCTGATAATACAAAATTACATTTCATACCCTCAATCCTGTTGGCCCAACTAACCGCATAGGGGTCATAACATATAATGCAGTGATAGCCACATTTAGCTACCTCCGACACATGGCTATCATAGCAAAATATGGACAAATTTGTTACATGTGGCCCTCTGGGCCATGGACTAATAGCAACAGGAATGAATAATCAGCTGATACTATACATTTTCAATTGAGCGCTACTGCCTGATGGGAAATGTAGGGGGTAGCATATTGACCCACCTGCTGATCCAGGAATCTCTTGGTTGCTGGAAATGTCCCTGAGATGTATTGTTTTAAGACTGACTCATGGTTTTGTGGTCTTAGATTAAATGGGATAATGGTATGGATGGGCATGTCTTTGAGGAATGGTCAAACTGTCTATGTCTCAAACATGACATGGACAGAAGTAGCAGGACCTCAAGTCATCAGCTGATCTGATTTACAATCCATCAAAAAATAATCTCCTTCTTCCTAACATCTATCAGAAATGTACATTACTGAATATTCTGTACATATTGGTATGTTGAGTTGATCCAGATGTGTGTACATGGGCATATTTCTATGTTGATATGTGTGTGTGCATGTGTGTGTGAGTGAGTGTAAGTGTGTGTCTCTTTATGTGACCCTGTTCTTTGAAGTACGCCCCTCACTACATAGATCACACACGCACCTGCCCTGTTTCTCTCCTTGATTTACAACTGGCCTGCCATGTCATCATCTCATTTCAACAGTCTCTGATAGTTACACAGTAGGTCTGCTTCAGAGTCCAGTTCCTCCATAAAAAGAAATAGACTTTCACCCAAATAAATAAAATCAGTAATTATATTTCCATGGCTTCACCACTCCATTGTAAATCAGTTAGAGAACTCCAAAATGTCTATACGTACAGTGAGATATTTGGAGCTATTCCTTATTCACTCACATCTGTTGGTGGCGTGTAGTCTAGCAACTGAAGGGTTGCCATTTCAAATCCCGGGTCTGACGGGAAAAATCTGTCACGAAGTGAGTTGGCAACCAGAGGGTTGCTGGTATCAAAACTTTGATGCCATTGCCTGCTGCAGTGCCCTTGAGCAAGGCACTTAACCGCCCACAACAACAGTTCCCTGGAAGCCCAGTGTGGCACCCCACCACACCTCTCCACAACCTGTATATGTACAGTGTCTATCTATGTATGTATGTATATGTACACTGTGTGTACAAAACATTAGGAACACCGGCATTTTCCATGACATAGACTGACCAGGTGAATCCAGGTGAAAGAAATCAAGTGTAGTTGAAGGGGAGGAGACCGGTTAAAGAAGGAATTTTAAGCCTTGAGACAATTGAAACATTGATTGTAATATGCTTGCCATTTACAGGGTGAATGGGCAAACCAAAATATTTAAGTGCCTTTGAACGGGGTATGGTAGTAGGTGCCAGGCGCAGTGGTTTGAGTGTGTCAAGAACTGCAACGCTGCTGGGTTTTTCACACTCAACAGTTTTTTGCGTGTATCAAGAATGGTCTACCACCCAAAGGACATCCAGCCAACTTGACACAACTGTGGGAAGCATTGGAGTCAACATGGGCCATCATTCCTGTGGAATGCTTTCGGCACCTTGTTGAGTACATGCCATGACAAATTGAGGCTGTTCTGAGGGCAAAAGGGGGTGAAACTCAACATTAGGAAGGTGTTCCTAATGTTCTGTCCACTTTCAGAGGGGTTGGGTTAAAAGCAGAAGTCAAATTTCAGTTGGAGTAATCTTAATCTGAGCAATATGGATGTCAAGAATGTGTGCATGTGTGCATTGTTAATTATTTTTGTCACCACAGTAAATGTCAACCTTTATTTCAAATAACCATGTTAGGAGGCATGAAACATTATCTCATTCAGCAGTGAGACCCATAGGCCCCCTGGATGGTGTGAAACTGAGAAGAAAAGGCTGTTATGGGACTCCCGTGTGGCGCAGCGGTCTAAGGCACTGCATCTCAATGCTAGAGGTGTCACTACAGACCCTGGTTTGATTCCAGGCTGTATCACACCCGGCTGTGATTGAGAGTCCCATAGGGCGGTGTACAATTGGCCCAGTGTCGTCCGGGTTAGAGTTTGGCCGGGGTAGACCGCCATTGTAAATAATAATTTGTTCTTAACTGACTTGCCTAGTTAAATAAAGGTTAAATAAAAAAATATAAATAAAATATTGACTGGTGATAAAGCAATCAGTACATTTTTTAAAGAAGTGTATCTCTCAGCGCTGACAAGGACTTCTGATATACAGGGCCTACCGTAGAGCCTGCCGGTTTCTTTTGTCATGAGCTCTCAAATCCAGCTCTGCCTAGTTAAAGAAATGGACCAACTTTATAGGACTGCAACTTGACTACTTTGGACTACAACTCCCTGAAAGAGAAACACAACACAGCTCTGATGGTGGAGAATCTATTTTGAGACTGTTGCCTCTTAAGGAGTTGTATGGTTTTGTTTTCCTTGGACTCATTTAATCAACAGGAGATGGAATAATCAACAAATAGAGCAAAGTCTGATGGAGATATAAAACACCTTTTGGAATTGGTGCCATGACAAGGTGCCACAGTTGGAAACAAACACTTCAGGAAACGAACACGTGCATGTGTGGGTGTGTGTATTTGCGTGCGTATTTGCATGTACGCAGGTGCGTGTGAGACATATGTCTACTCATCAGGGGGTTTTGATTAATGATATGTTAATCATCATCTGAGAATGCGTGTTCACCCCCCCACACTTTCCTCTTTATGTTATAGACATTGAGGCCTAGCAGTACAGCAGGTTTTGGCCCCAGTACTGCGGTGTCGGCTAACTGGGCTGGCTGACTGACAGCTGCATTACTGTAACTGTCAGCAGATCCTAGAGACTTGAGCGTCACCAGCACCTTGCCAAAATAGTCCTGGGTCGGTGTGGCTTTGGGTCTATATTTATATAGTGCTGCTGTTGTGGCTGTTTGTGCATCCTACAGTGCGTTCTGAGTATTCAGACCCCTTCCCTTTTTGCACATTTTCTTACGTTACAGCCTTATTCTAAAATGGAGTAAATCATTGATTTTCCACATCAATTGACAAACAATACCGCAAATTGACAAAGTGAAAACAGGTTTTTACATAAGTATTCAGACCGTTTGCTATGAGACTCAAAATGGAGCTCAGGTGCATCCTGTTTCCATTGATCATCCTTGAGATGTTTCTACAACTTGATTGGAGTCCACCTGTGGTAAATTCAATTGCTTGGACATGATTTGGAAAGGCACACATCTCTCTATAAGGTCCCACAGTTGACAGTGCATGTCAGAGCAAAAACCAAGCCATGAGGTCGAAGGAATTAGCCATAGAGCCCCGAGACCGGATTGTGTCGAGGCATAGATCTGGGGAAGTGTACCAAAACATTTCTGCACCATTGAAGGTCCCCAAGAACACAATGGCCTCCATCATTCTTAAATGCAAGAAGTTTGGAACCACCAAGACTCTTCCTAGAGCTGGCCACCCGGCCAAACTGAGCATTCGGGGGCGAAGGGCCTTGGTCAGGGAGGTGACCAAGAACCCGATGGTCAATCTGACAGAGCTGCTGAGTTCCTCTGTGGAGATGGGAGAACCTTCCAGAAGCACAACCATCTCGGCAGCACTCCACCAATCAGGCCTTTATGGTAGAGTGGCCAGACGGAAGCCACTCCTCAGTAAAAGGCACATGACAGCCCACTTCGAGTTTGCCAAAAGGTACCTAAAGGACTCTCAGACCATGAGAAACAGGATTCTCTTGTCTGATGTAACCAAGATTGATCTCTTTGGCCTGAATGCCAAGTGTCACGTCTGGAGGAAACCTGGCACCATCCCTACAGTGAAGCATGGTGGTGTCAGCATCTTGCTGTGGGGATGTTTTTCAGCGGCAGGAACTGGGAGACTATTCAGGATCGAGAGAAAGATGCACGGAGCAAAGTACAAAGAGCTCCTTGATGAAAAAGTGCTCCAGAGCGCTAATGACCTCAAACTGTGGCAAAGGTTCACCTTCCAACAGGACACCGACCCTAAGCACACAGCCAAGACAACGCAGGAGTTGCTTCAGGACAAGTCTCTGAATGTCCTTGAGTGGCCCAGCCAGAGCCCGATCGAACATCTCTGTAGAGACTTGAAAATAGTTGTGCAGCGGCGCACCCCATCCAACCTGACAGAGCTTGAGAGGATCTGCAGAGAAGAATGGGAGAAACTCCCCAAATACAGGTGTGCCAAGCTTGTAGCGTCATACCCAAGAAGACTCGAAGCTGTAATCGCTGCCAACAAAGTACTGAGTAAAGGGTCTGAATACTTATGTGAATGTGATATTTCAGTTTATTTTATCTTATACGTTTGCAAACATTTCTAAACCTGTTTTTTATTTGTCATTATGTGGTATTGTGTGTAGATTGATGAGGGGAAAAAACAATTTAATCAATTTTAGAATAAGGTTGTAACGTAACAAAATGTGGAAAATGTCAAGGGGTCTGAATATGTTTCAAATGCACTGTATACTGCTGTGTTGCTTCTTACAGAGTACATACTCAATCTGGAGCATCTAGATTCAACTCGGATTGCTGTTGGTTTGATCACTAGTATGCTGTGTATCTTTTATATGTATAGGGTAGATAGAACATTGTTAGCTGGGCCTGGGATCTTTTGCCCTGACTCCCCTCTATGCGGAATAGTGTTGTAGGCTAGATAGTAGTGTCATGACATTATGTGAAACGAATGTGCTGTGCACTCTGTTTTGGTCTATTGCTGAGAGAGAGAGTGTTCTCTAGGTCAGTCAACGGGAATAGAAGAGGAGAGCATGTCAGCTCTTTTAGATCCCTTCCCTGATTTGTCATAAAGCAAACTCTCCCCTTGCAGTCAGGCAAGAAATCTGTCCTCTTGTCAACTCATGGCCCCACACAGCAACCTTATATAGCTGTAGTAATCTGTTTGGCTAAAAGCCTTCAGCTGAGTTTAGCCCTCAATCTGTTTATCAGGCATATCTAGGCCCTGACCCCCTTAGGTCCTCTTCATTTGAATACCCCTCCCCATGACAAATATGGACAGATAACCCACTGGGCAAAGACGTCAGTTCAATGTCTAGTTTTGATTTATATTTGATTGAGTGGTCAACTAATGTGAAATCAACAACAAAAATCGAACCATGTCATTGGATTTAGGTCAAAGGATGGGTGAAAGGTTGATGACTTTTCCACGTTGATTCAACGTCATCAGATATGTTTCTGTTGTTGAAATGACATAGGAACAACGTTGATTCAACCAGTTTGTGCCCAGTGGGACGTGTCTACAGGGTAAAACCTATTAATCTGAGAAGTAAATAGTGTGGATACTGAAAATCAACTTTCCTGGGACAGTCTGCTATTATACTATTATAACACTTTATAATAATTCAGCTCTGATATTTGGGCCACTCTTTTCTATTTACTCAGAACTAAAGATTCTCTAAACAGGTACATAATATCAAACTGCATAAAAAGACACTATTGCTTGCATCCTGCGGTTACTGGCTAGGATCTATAGGCATACAGTCAGTGCCAGGCCAGCTATTATCATTGCCATGCTGTCGAACATGACAGGAACATCCCTGGTTATGGAACTTTGATATGCAATAAAAGTAACTGAACAGAAGCACTGATAAATGGTCCTTCACGCCAGTCTGTGTATGTATGTTTGGGTGCCTGCACCTCCTTTATGAAGTGTGAGGAGAGATCTGTGAAAGCAGGGTTGCACCTGTTGCTATCCAAACACCAAGTTACCCCAACACAGTCTGCAGAACTGTTATCCCGCCCCCTCTGTATGCATGCCACAGATGTGGCAACATCATTGGTTGAACTGGTTGTCAGACATAACGGTCAAGTTTCACACAGATTTAGAAAGTGCACGGACAGCGCTCTGAGTCCCAGGCTTTTATGGTGTTGGAACTGGAGGGTAATATGTGTGAAATAAGACAAGACATAAGAGAAGACAACAACATTTTTGTTTACTTTAGTGTGTACACAGTAAACTGAGTATAACACCTATCCCTCCAGCAAACCCACAAAACTGAGGGTGTGGAAGTGAATGCATATATACATGTCCTTACAGAACACTGATAAATAAACCTGGAAAACAAACTCCCCATAAGTCCTTATAAGTTGTCCATACATGGCACAGAAGATATTCCTGCTCAGGCTTAAGTGTGCCACTGTATGTCTTCAGTTATATGACATATTATCTTATTTCACAGCTTGCAGCTCAGGTCCTTGACGACCTTGACGATGAGGAAATTGGATTCTGCCTTGTTGATGAAAAGAAGGGCAGTATTGTTGCTAAGAAACTAGGTAAATACACACTGAAATGGACACTATTACCTTTATTCAAGATTGGTTTGATTATTTAAGGTTCTGATGTCAGTTATGACGAAATGTTATCATCTTTCAACATGATCCATCTAAGCGTCACCACTGACCAGGTGGACAAAACTACCTAATAAACTAAAACTACCTGACCTGTCTCACAGGATGCATCTCAATAGTCATAAGTGGATTCCTCTCTGCGTCTTGCCTCCTTCATCTGCACCGATCAGGAAACATACTATAAGAGAAAGCAATATGGTTGACGCCCGTCACCCACTGAGACATCACCTTTTTAATTATTTCATCTCCGTGATGATGAAGGAAAGGAAACAACGAATTTAAGACACAAAACTATTGAGATGCACCCCTTGTGTCACTGTGCTAAGGCAGCCCATAAGAAAGCCTGACCTCTAGTGGATTTAAGGGTATATGTAACCCCTGAGTAGAACTTCTGTTTTCTCCTCAGGACTGGAGGAGGTCGACAGCATCTATATCTTCACCGAGGACGAGATCATTGAGTACGATGGGGAGCTTGCTGCAGACACAATTGTGGAGTTCATCTTTGATGTACGTGAGAATAATGTCACCCAGTTATGCCCTCTTTTACCTAGCTGCAATTTGTAGAAACAGACTATTTGTCCACTACTGATATATCCTGTACTGTTTATTTCTCTTTCCCCTCACCATTATCTCCCTCCACCATGCATCTCTCTTTTACTCTGTTCTAGGTTCTTGAAGACCCAGTTGAGATCATTGAGAAAGATGGGGAAGTTAAAGGTTTCCACAACAATGAGGAGGACATCAAACTGGTGGGCTACTTTAAGAGTGAAAAGTCTGAACGTAAGAATCTATAATCTATTCCTTTAACATTGTAATTTCGCATTGTTTTTACTGTATGGTATAAGTCTGCTCATGTGTATAATATTTTATGGATAAAACAATGTATTTATAGTGTATTTGTCAAGTAAATATTGGAATTATTAAGATATTTAATAAGGTTTTAACAGATGCCTGTAACATTTCAGATTATTTGGCCTATGTGGACGCGGCTGAGGAGTTCCATCCACACATCAAGTTCTTTGCTACATTCACTCCCAAGGTGAACAACCTACCCACTAACAACTACATCCTAAAAATTACACCGGAGCTGTACTCTACTCAAAAAGTAGCCCATTGCTCTTTCTGACCAATCCTCTGTGTTCCAGGTTGCCAAAGATCTGGGCCTGAAGGTGAATGAAGTGGACTTCTATGAGCCCTTCATAGATGAACCCATAGTCATCCCTGGAAAACCCTACACAGAGGAGGAACTTGTTGCGTACATTGAGGATCACGACAGGTGAGATTAATGAACACAGTGGCCAGAATGGCACAATATACACTACTTGACCAGAAGTATGTGGACACCTGCTCGTCAAACATCTCATTCCAGAATCATGGGCATTCATATGAAGTTGGTCCCCCCTCTTGCTGCTATAACAGCCTCCACTCTTCTGTGAAGGCTATCCACTAGATGTTGGAACATTGCTGCAGGGACTTGCTTCCATTCTGCCACAATAGCATTAGTGAGGTTGAGCACTGATGTTGGTCGATTAGGCCTGGCTCGTAGTCGGCTTTCCGATACATCCCAAAGGTGTTGGAAGGAGTTGCGGTCAGGGCCCTGTGCAGGCCAGTCAAGTTCTTCCACACCGATCTCGACAAACCATTTCTGTATGGACCTCGCTTTGTGCATTGGGGCATTGTCATTCTGAAACAGGAAAGCGCCTTCCCCAAACTGTTGCCACAAAGTTGGAAGCACAGAATCATCTAGAATGTCATTGTATGCTGTATCATTAAGATTTCCCTTCACTGCAACTAAGGGGCCTAGCCCGAACAATAAAAAACAGCCCCAGACCATTATTCCTCCTCCAAATTTTACAGTTGGAACTATGCATTGGGGCAGGTAGCTTTTTCCTGGCATCCACCAAACCCAGATTAGTCCGTCGGAGATTGCATGGCTGTGTGCTCGATTTTATTCACCTGTCAGCAACGGGTGTGGCTGAAATGACCGAATCCACTCATTTGAAGGGGTGTCCACTTTCTTTTGAATATATAGTGTATGATGAGGAGACCCAAGCATTTTGTCCTGGCTGTGTGATTTGACCTGTAAAAACGCCAGGCCCTATAACTAGGTGTAAAGGGAATTTTCAGGTGATCAAAATCAACAGTTGCAACTGAGAGACACCTCCAGAGATAATGTCTAACGGGCCTCTTGGAGACAGTACTAAATGTTCTCTAAACATCAACCCGAGAGGTTTGTACCGAAGTCAAAACAAAAGACAGTGACTTTGCCAGCTGCTACAGAATCACAGTGTGTCCTCGGTCCTTGTACCTTCAGTAGCTCTGGCGTCAATCATTATCAAACGATAGGAGAATAATCCATAACATTCAGCAACAAGTCTAGCGACCACCAACCCATACACAAATTGTGTGTCACAAATAGAGCACTGGAAATCATGTACATTGCAGAAAGGGAAAACACAGAAAATATGCTAAGCAGTAGAATCCCAAATTTTAAAAGTGTAAACTTCCTCAATGAACAATAAAAAATATATTGCGTCCTATTTCTTTGCAGACCAACCATGAGGAAGATGGAACCAGATAACATGTATGAGATCTGGGTAAGCTATACAAACTATTCCCATAAAAATCACCCTACAAAACAAAATGGAAGCATACCTCCCCAATTGTAATTGATATCAAGCTAAGTATTTCTGTGGCCTAAATGTGCAGATACTGATGGAAATATACTTGTAGGTACTCACTGGGCACAAACAGGTTGAATCAGTGTTGTTTCCATCTGTGGCCAGTGGGTAGACTATATGTATTTATCATGGATCCCCATTAGCTGCTGCCAAGACAACAGCAATTCTTCCTGGGTCCAAACATATTAAGGCACTTACATTACATATTAAACAGTACATCATATAACATTATTACACCACTACATATCTACATGTACTGTATGTGTGTGTAAAGTGCGTGTGCTAGCGCTTGTGTGCGTATGCGTGTGTCTGTACCTTCCTGTTTGTCTCTTCACAGTTCCCGCTGTTCCATAAGGTATATTTTTAATCTTGATTTTTAAATCTGATTATACTGCTTGCATCAGTTATCTGATGTGGAATAGAGTGCTATGTAGTCATGGCTGTATGCAGTACTGTGCGCCTCCCATAGTCTTTTCTGGACTTGGGGATTATGAAGAGACCTCTGGTGGCATGTCTTGTGGGGTATGCATGGGTGTCCGAGCTGTGTGCTAGTAGTTTAAACAGACAGCTCGATGCATTTTATATTCCCCATCTCACTTTGCATACTTTTCTTAGGAGGACGACATCAATGGCGAGCACATCATTGCGTTCGCAGAGGAGGACGACCCAGGTACAGAACCAAAGGAGCAACTAATGAGTCAATAGGACTGGGTAGAGGAGGAAGGAACCATTTTCAGCAAGAGGGGTTTCATAAGGCTTAATTTGCATTTAACCCTTGACCTTTGACTTCCCAGATGGTTTTGAGTTTCTGGAAATCCTGAAGGAAGTAGCAGAGGAGCACAATGATAATCCCAACCTCAGCATTGTCTGGATTGACCCAGATGATTTCCCCCTGGTAAGATCATGGTCATGGCTGGCCACTTATCAATACAATAAGATCCATCTATCCAAAGATATGAGATTCTGATTGCTGTTGCTTTCTTCCTGGAATATTATCCTCCCTCATTAGCTTGTCCCATACTGGGAGAAGACCTTTGGAATTGACCTCGGCTCTCCCCAGATTGGTGTTGTGGATGTTGAAGATGTGAGTAACGTTCCTGTTATGATCCAAATTGTCATGTACGAGGAGCCTTGTGGTTCCACTAGCATAAAAAAAAATCCAATTGTCTATTTTTGGCACCAAATTACTTTGTGTATCTCTATAGGCTGACAGTGTATGGATGGAAATCGACGATGATGACGACCTGCCAAGCGCAGATGAGCTTGAGGAATGGATCGAAGATGTTCTGTCCGATGAAATTGATCCAGATGATGATGATGATGATGATGATGACGATGATGATGACGATGATGACGACGACGACGATGATGACGACGACGACGATGATGATGATGATGATGATGATGATGAGGACGACGACGATGAGGACGACGACGACGACGATGATGATGATGATGATGATGATGATGATGATGATGAGTAAATTGTTGATGTCATCAATGTATAAATCTGGCCAATATAACATAATCTGGCCAATCAACATCATCACCTTCCTCAAATCTTACTTGTCCTCAGTTGAAATAAGTCATTAGGTTAAATCTGTAAACTCATATGGACATCTTCATGTTTTCAACAACCTCACTCAGAGCATCTTGCAAAAAGATTGTTCCATTTCCCAAGCTATCCTAAACTCCTTTTGTTTTGAATTCATAAAATACACTACTTCTCAGTCCCAGTAAATGTTTTATTCACACCTGTAACTTTGCCATCCGTACAATATGAAAAGGGAAAACATAAAACATTGATTTAGAAAATAATATTTTCACAACTGAATTATTGGATATTCACTAGCACTTAACCTAAAAACACCTAATGCTTCTGATTTTATATTTCAAACAAATAGAAGGGTTAACTCTGTTGATGCATTTTAAGTCTAAGGCCATCTGTAAACTTGTTGTTTGGATGTATTTTATTTGGGTTTTATTTTCTCTGGAATAAACGTTCGCCCCTCTCCCAACTCTCCCAGTAAAATCCAAGGGTGCAAGCCGGCTTTTCCTGCAGGTCATAGGTCATACCAGCCTACTCAGTTAAATTATTGTAACTTTACTTGAAAAGGGCGGTTAGCTTTTTTCTTCTTGTGCACTGAAAAGTGCTGTAAATCACATGGATGTTTTCTACTGATAAAGAAATATAACAACAACAGTATTCTATTTTTTTAAACAAGAAAACTTAAACATACTGTAAAGTCTTAAAATAAATGACAGCTTGGAAAAAGATACAAAAATGACTAGTGTTCTGGATTCTTGTGCGCATGTGTGCTCTTGTGTGCGAGAGAGAATAAACAGTCATTTCTATTATTTGTCATGCTTTGAAACTGTACCATAAAACTATAAAAGATCAAAGAAATATGTCTCACTGTTAGAATTATTTTATTTTATATGACATGATAACATATTACCATATTACGCACCACGATTTCCCGGAAATAAGGTGAATTTGGCGCGAGCCGCTGAGCGAAATTGATGATGGAACGTCAGAGACACGCCCCTAGCTTCTCCTACCATGTGGTTGATATAAACACAGTTCACTTTCGTGACAAGCTTTTTGGCTTCAACATTTGTAACATTTTCTTAACTGTGCGCTCATTAACAGCTGTCAGCATGTCTGTGTCGGTCGACGTGAATTTTCAAACCCAGATTGTGTCTGTTTTGGATTCACTTACAAAAGTGGCCGTCGTGGAAATAACGAAACTGTTCGAGTGTCACTTCCCAGCTACAGGAACCACCGTTCTCATTGAAGGGCGGACAGAGCAAAATGAAATCCTGCAAACGGTGGACTCTGTCAAAAAGTCAGGCAAGAAATGTTTTCGCAGTATCGGAGTTCAAGTGGATGAGGAGTTACCTGGTATATGAAAGTGTTACTTCATCACACTGTAACGTTGTTGCTGTTAAGATCCCAGTGAAACATAGTTTACAATCTCATCAAACGGATCTTGCTGCAGGATACTTTGTTGCAACTAGCAAGTAGTACAATCATGTTCTAGCAATTAGGATACTGCAAAATATAGATGACTGACAAAATGTCAACAAACAACATTTGAGGCAAAAAATAAAGTTATGCACAATTACTGATTTATTTAATCTTTACATTGTTATTCATGTCAGTGCTGATCAAACCAATGGAATGTTTGTGTGCTTTGCTCTCCCCCCCTTCCATTCCCTCTAGCCCCAAAACAGTGCTCCTTCTCAAAGCTGAGCAGTGGTTCTTTGAAAAGGAGCAGTGAGGAGGAGGGTCCTGCACTTCATATCACCCTGCTGGAGGCTAATCAGCCTGCTGACCTAAAGTGCTATGTTCTAGAAGACAAGGTCAGTGTTTGGGGTTAATGTGATTTGTGAACCATAAGATGTATTTTGTGTTTGTTAAAATAACCCATGGCTTTTTGACCTGTAGTGTTGGCTAATTTGAGTTGCTGACACCTGTATTACAAGAGCTAAGTAGTTATATTTTTGGCTTGTCATCCATCTGTCAGGATGTGGAGATGGTGAAGGGGAGCAGTCTGGAACCAGAATCCCCAACAACCACTGAGCCAGAAGGAGAACAAGTTATCTATTCCAGTAAACACATTAATTCTAGGTGGCGGTGAAGCTATAGATACATAAATACAGTGGGGAGAACAAGTATTTGATACACTGCTGATTTTGCAGGTTTTCCTACTTACAAAGCATGTAGAGGTCTGTAATTTTTATCATAGGTACACTTCAACTGTGAGAGACGGAATCTAAAACAAAAATCCAGAAAATCACATTGTATGATTTTTAAGTAATTCATTTGCATTTTATTGCATGAATTAAGTATTTGATCACCTACCAACCAGTAAGAATTCTGGCTCTCACAGACCTGTTAGTTTTTCTTTAAGAAGCCTCCTGTTCTCCACTCATTACCTGTATTAACTGACACCTGTCCACACACTCAATCAAACAGACTCCAACCTCTCCACAATGGCCAAGACCAGAGAGCTGTGTAAGGACATCAGAGTTAAATTGTAGACCTGCACAAGGCTGGGATGGGCTACAGGACAATAGGCAAGCAGCTTGGTGAGAAGGCAACAACTGTTGGCGCAATTATTAGAAAATGGAAGAAGTTCAAGATGACGGTCAATCACTCTCGGTCGGGGCTCCATGCAAGATCTCACCTCGTGGGGCATCAATGATCATGAGGAAGGTGAGGGATTAGCCCAGAACTACATGGCAGGACCTGGTCAAAGACCTGAAGAGAGCTGGGACCACAGTCTCAAGAAAAACCATTAGTAACACACTACGCCGTCATGGATTAAATCCTGCAGCGCACGCAAGGTCCCCCTGCTCAAGCCAGCGCATGTCCAGGCCCGTCTGAAGTTTGCCAATGACCATCTGGATGATCCAGAGGAGGAATGGGAGAAGGTCATGTGGTCTGATGAGACAAAAATAGAGCTTTTTGGTCTAAACTCCACTCGCTGTGTTTGGAGGAAGAAGAAGGATGAGTACAACCCAAGAACACCATCCCAACCGTGAAGCATGGAGGTGGAAACATCATTCTTTGGGGATGCTTTTCTGCAAAGGGGACAGGACGACTGCACCGTATTGAGGGGAGGATGGATGGGGCCATGTATCGCGAGATCTTGGCCAACAACCTCCTTCCCTCAGTAAGAGCATTGAAGATGGGTCGTGGCTGGGTCTTCCAGCATGACAACGACCCGAAACGCAGAGCCAGGGCAACTAAGAAGTGGCTCTGTAAGAAGCATCTCAAGGTCCTGGCGTGGCCTAGCCAGTCCCAGACCTGAACCCAATAGATTATCTTTGGAGGGAGCTGAAAGCGACAGCCCCCGAAACCTGAAGGATCTGGAGAAGGTCTGTATGGAGGAGTGGGCCAAAATCCCTGCTGCAGTGTGTGCAAACCTGGTCAAGAACTACAGGAAACGTTTGATCTGTGTATTTGCAAACAGAGGTTTCTGTACCAAATATTAAGATCTGCTTTTCTGATGTATCAAATACTTATGTCATGCAATAAAATGCAAATGAATTACTTAAAAATCATACAATGTGATTTTCTGGATTTTTTAGATTCCGTCTCTCACAGTTGAAGTGTACCTATGATAAAAATTACAGACCTCTACATGCGTTGTAAGTAGGAAAACCTGCAAAATCGGCAGTGTATCAAATACTTGTTCTCCCCACTGTATATTTGTTATAAAGGGTTGAGGTTACCATCTAACAACTATTTTATTTTCTATCCTCTAGCCCCTGTGTATCCAAACCACCTCTCTGGTACTGTTCAAAGCTCCCAAATTAAGCAGAAACTCCAGACCCTCAAGACAGAATCAGAGAACGGAATGAACACAGAAAGGGTGACTAAAGTCATCTGCCAAATGGTCCCAAAGGCAGAAGAGCAGTATTCAACACCACAGCCTAATTGTAAAGAAAAGCCTACCCAGGTGGAGCCCCAGCAGGCCAGTGTCAGCACCGCAAAGGAGACCGCCTATAGCTCGTCTTCCTCAGATGGGGCTTTGGCTCCTGAACAGGCTAAGAGAAAGTTGACATCTATGGGTGCATTGGACCAGATGATGATGAGGAAGAAGGTGGATTTCAAGCTGGACCATATGATGAAGAAGAAGGTGGATTTCAAGCTGGACCAGACCTCCCTGGAGCACAAATTGACGAGGGCCTGCTCGGTGCTGCTGGTGAACCTGCTTTTGGTGCCTGGAGACAAGAACTCTGAAGGGAAGAAGGCTAATGGGAGCAACTGTCACAACAGCAAGAGGTTCCCCATGCCCAAGGACCTCAAAACCCACCAGGGCCTCCACACAGGCCGGCGCCTGTGCTGCTTCACTCAGTGTGGGAACGGGGTCTGGCGGCTTCAAAGCGTCCTCTCTCCGGTCTGCTCTTACGGCTGCAAGATCTGCGGGAAGAGGTTCAAACGCAGGAAGATCTTGAGGAGGCACGAGCGCTTCCACAACGGGGAGAAGCCCTATTCATGCTACCAGTGCTCAAAGATGTTCGCCCTGCGGAAAAGCCTCCGCAGGCATGAGAGGTTCCACACGGGGGACAAGCCTCACAGCTGCCTCCAGTGTGGGAAAAGCTTCCGGCTTAGGGACAATCTGAAGGCTCACCTGCGCTTTCACACAGGTGAGAGACCTTTCACCTGCTCCTTCTGCTCCAAGAGCTTCAGAATCCTCAGGAACCTTGAGGAACACAGCGTTGATCACTTGGGAGTGACAGCGAAGTAGCTCACTTTCCGACAGAGAGCTGTGCCTAAGCATTAGCACCTAGCAGCCTTTATCGGCTGGTTGTGTAAGCCGCATTACAAAGCTTATCTACCTCTAACTGAAACTACTAAATGTCCATTCCTCATTTATAACCTATCGTTCAGCATTTGTTGTTTTTGAAAGATACTATGATTGTAAATAACCATTATGACGGAAGATGGGGACAGTGGAAAGATCTGAAATGAGGCAGTCAACCATCCTGCGTAGGTTTGGATTGTCCAGAATGATCATCTGAGTAAAGCTTTAGTGGACACTGATGTTATTAATAGCCATAATGTTTTTCCAGACATCGATTATGCCTAGTCCTAAACCAAAAAGTTATTTAAATGGAGATTTTCTATTGAGCATGCTGGACTAGGCTTAATCTGGGTCTGGAAACTGGCCCTAGGTCTTTACACTGTATTTCGTTGGCCAAAACACAAGGGACATGGAACTGTTGCATGTCTCTTTGAAGAATACATAGTGTTGTACATTGGCCAGGGCTGAGATTAGTTTGAGGTCTTTCTCAGACAGCAATCTGTTTTCATGATACATCTTTTCACTTTGTAGTAAATACAAACAGATTGTTCCTTTGTGTATTTTGGTTTGTAAGTAGTTGTAAAGGTAGGCTTAAATTTGCATGTTTGTTTTATACTTTTATCTTGAACCAGTATGCCAAATACTATAGTAATGCAGCAACTGTCTCTTCTCTTTGTTCATAGTGCTGTTTTTGTCAGGAAAACACCCTCCTTACTTTTTCCTGTGTTGACGTCAGGGAAGTTTATCTAAAGACACATGACTTAGTTTAAAATAAAAATAATGGGAAGTATGATGCAGCCTTTAATTTTGCAAATATACATTTGAATGTTATCTGTAGAGAGAAGTTATTTCATATATCATTTTTGATTGAAGCTGATTTCTCTGGCTTGTGATTTGCTGCAGATGTTACAAATATGACTACATGGCTTTTATTTTTAATACAAAATTGTTTTAACCCTTAACACTTATCTGTGTTCCAATTAAAAATATATTATTTTGGCCAAGAACCTGATGGTCACTCTGACAGCTTGTCCTTGTGTGGTATTGTGTGTAGATTGAGGGGGGAAAAAACGTTAATCCATTTTAGAATAAGGCTGTAACATAACATGTGGGAAAAGTCCAGGGGTCTGAATACTTTCCTAATGCACTGTAATTCCCTGCATCTGCGTGAAAAGGTCTGTTTTATGGTATGTACTGTGGTTGGCCCTTTTGTCTGGCAAAAAAACACCACTTGTATTATTGGTTTCACTAATGCCTTATAAAAATTGACACATCAGAAGTGTCTGGTTGTGTGAATCTCGTCTCTTTTGTTACAAAAGTTCATGTATGTTACTGTAGTTTATTTTATAGCTTATAGAAAATTTCCAACTCCAAAGATATAACTGCAGACTACTTCCCTGTTGTGAAGTGGCTCCAATGACAGTTGAGTCTAGCCCCGCCTCCAAAGGAAGTATAGACAGGGAGCTTTGCTTTCACTTTTGAATGTTTGAACTGTACACAGGGAAGCACACACAGGCAAGGACTGAAAGCTGACATTACAGGTAAATTATTGCCTTTTGTGTGATTTAGCGGCAGTACACAGACCTTCCCATGTCTAATTGCCTACTGCGTTAACATGCCATTCACTTCAGCAGATGGCTACTATTTGAAACGGACATTTTGGAGCACCACCTACAGCAGTCAGGGGATACTTCATTTCCTTTTAACCTTATACTCCAATCTTTGAACAGCAGGAAGGGAGCAAGATGGACGAAGACTGTACCATTCCTCTGTCAAGCAAAACCCAGCTTGAGGTGTTGCTGACATGCCCAGTGTGCCATGACATATTTAAAGACCCGCACCAGCTGTCCTGTGGGCACAGCTACTGTATGGTGTGTCTGGAGGGCATAATAGACTTCGGTTCAAACATGCCCTTCCGCTGCCCAGACTGCAGGGCCTACTTTGGATCCACGATTGACGTCCAGAAGAGCTATACCCTGGCTAACATCGCAGAGGACTTCAGAGAAAACCTAAAGGTGCTCCTCTCAATTTGTTCACAGATCTGGTTTATTACTTCTGCCAAGACTTCTGTTACATGTATCATAATTTGTGTCTTTATCTGTCAGACCTGGGGCCATTATGAATCACTACGCCAGGCAGACATTTGATTTCCATAGGCTGGCCAGCTATTTGTGAACGATTTTTAAAAAATGGGTGTAATAGCAAAGACCATGAGTTTCAAGTTTGGGGTAGCTTACAATTTATCCTACAATTTCTACTGATATGCACATTTTCGTGGAACAGTTTCCTTTCAATAATAACGTTTTCGTTTCTCAAAATCATTGTCACGTGGTGAATCATACAAATGAAATCTAAAAGTTCAAATTCAGCTATGGTGAGAGCACTAGCCTCTGCCACATGGATCCATTGGCGGCTAAATAAGTGAGAGCATAGAACTCAAGAGAGCCTATAACTTCCATTATCAACTAATTAAAATGCATAATAAAAACAGTAGAAAATATCCTGATGAAAATTCCGGTTGTTTCAATCACATTCATCTCTCTTCTCCGCCTGTCTGCCTCCCTTTCTATCGGTCTTGACTTGAGTTTTTACTAGTGAAGTTCAACATTGTATCAATTTATCACGTGGTCCGACCGGAAGCTGTAACGAACGAACTTGGAACAGTTTATCACCTCAAAGTTTCCTGCGCCAGTGAGCTTCTTCTTCGGTGGGGTTTATCGAGTTTTTTTTTTTAAATATTTTTATTTTACCGTTATTTTACCAGGTAAGTTGACTGAGAACACGTTCTCATTTGCAGCAACGACCTGGGGAATAGTTACAGGGGAGAGGAGGGGGATGAATGAGCCAATTGTAAACTGGGGATTATTAGGTGACCGTGATGGTTGAGGGGCAGATTGGGAATTTAGCCAGGACACCGGGGTTAACACCCCTACTCTTACGATAAGTGCCATGGGATCTTTAATGACCTCAGAGAGTCAGGACACCCGTTTAACGTCCCATCCGAAAGACRGCACCCTACACAGMGCAGTGTCCCCAATCACTGCCCTGGGGCATTGGGATCTTTGTTTAGACCAGAGGAAAGAGTGCCTCCTACTGGCCCTCCAACACCACTTCCAGCAGCACCTGGTCTCCCATCCAGGGACTGACCAGGACCAACCCTGCTTAGCTTCAGAAGCAAGCCAGCAGTGGTATGCAGGGTGGTATGCTGCTGGCTGGCAGGTTGGCATCCAACGTTATGGTGCATTACCGCCACCTACTGCAATGGAGTGTGGGTCAGCGACAGGGAGAAACTAAATCCTATCTGCCAGCCCCATTACTCTTAAACAAGATAACCACATATTTGAGACTATATCTAATAACGTTATACTCCGTATTCTCCTTAAACTACTTCCCTGTATCCCCTTCCGGTGAGCTTGGGACAGAAAGCTGTTTTTATGGCATTTCCACTGGATATATGGGATCATCAGTTCATGATATTTTGCTCTTTCACACACTGGCTAGGTGATTATTGAGGCCGGGAGTGTTGGAAAGATTTTCAAATAATGAGGAACTATCATTCCCAATGGCTGTAAAAAAAAGAATTAAAAAAATACTTTGTTGACTTGTGTGAGGCAAAGAAAAAATGGTGTTGTACATGGTGAGTTAAGACCAGTGGCAATTTTAGCATGTAATTCTTGGTGGGGCAAACTCAACATATATATTTTTTATATACAGGCCAGCAAAGCCAATAAACAACACTAAATAATGCATTAATTGCACTATAACGGTGACAAACGGTGCCTACAAACTGTTAGGGCCTACATAAAACTGTCCCAACAGCAGAGATTTCTTTTCAGGACCATGGAGTGAATCCTTACCACTGCTACACCTGGTTATCAGCAGAGCCTTGTCTGGCAGGGAAACAGTTCATTCAGCCTCGTTTACTGCCTTTTAAAAAACATGGCTGATATGGCTGACTTGCTTAAACAAATGTGGTTTCTACTGACAATTGAGATGTAAAAACTATGGCATAAGGGGACGAAGAGTAGACGAGAGGCAATCCGTAATTTTGATTAAGACATTAATTAGCGAGCTAGAACAGACATAGTCAATAACTATTTGTTCAGCACTTTTGAAATGTATAGCGACAGAATTCAGAATCCAAGGGCCTTTCTTACAGTATTCTCCCTGTATAAATCAGAACCGTAGCATAAATAGAGGGGGCTTATCTTACAATATTCAATGATGACATTTCTCTAAAACAGGCTATAGGCTACATGTGCACCACCAAGTCAGAACAGTAGGCTAAATTATAAGGGGGAAAGTGACCAAATTATTAGGGTGAGGCACATGGTCCAATGTATTCAACCTTTTCTGGCTCATGGTGTTGCATGTGAATTATCCTTTTAAGCTTGGAAAAAAGACCCTTAAACCCAGACTTGGACCACACACACTCTCTACTGAATAGCAGGCTAGTGATTGCTTTGCAATGCTTGTAGTTAGCCACTGATTCCTTCCGAACCACTCATTGTTGAATTTGCGATTTCCAACTTGTTGTGTAATGTTTATGTCCAATGGCCGATGAGCACTGATACCTTTTATCTCTAATTTCTCTTCATATGACACGGATTGAAATGGATTTGCCAGTAGATTGTCGATGTGATTCATGATGATGACTGCTAGCTAAGATTTTGAAAGTATGCTGTTGACATGATCAGTACAATCAAAGCTATGGTAGATATAACGTGATTTGACGTCATTTTATCTGTGGCCAATGACCTTGAGCCTTCTTGTATGGGCACTTCTAATGTAAATCTATGACAGCACCCAAGTAGACTTGAACTTTCTATCTCTCCCTGTAGATTTTGCGGTGACGTAGTGTCCCCATAAGTGAGAGAACACTGAGCCAATCCCGGTGCAATTAGAGAAGATTACCAACCCCTACGCTCTGTATTTTCCGCTGGCTGCCCCTCCACCACAGACAGCACTGAGCTAGGCTGCAACACCTGCAGCTTTATTAACTCAAATGTGTTTAGAAACTGATATGACACATATTAATGCCAAAATAACATGCAGAACAGGCACAACCTTTTTTGGAATTATTGTATACATTTTTATTTGAGCTAAACCGAAAGGTTGCAAGATCTAATCCCTGAACTGACAAGGTAAAAGTCTCTTGTTCTGCCCCTGAGCAAGGCAGTTAACCCACTGTTCCCCGGGCGCCGAAGACGTGGATGTCGATTAAGTCAGCCCCCCGCACCTCTCTGATTGAGGGGTTGGGTTAAATGCGGAAGACACGTTTCAGTTGAAGGCATTCAGTTGTACAACTGACTAGATATCCCCCGCCTTCCCTTTCCTAAACAGATGGGACTCAAAACCGAGATGCTCATGTCTCCGCCCTAACAATGGGAGTCTTTGTCCCAAAGGCGGGAAGACAGGCAACAAGCTTAGGTCTGCATATTATTCCCGTAGAAACACATTAGGCTTATACTGGACAGAATTTGTGAGCCCTCTCGCTTCACCTCTTCCTCTTTGCTGAAACTATATCACCGGAGAAAGCATTCGAGTGAGCGAAACAGCGCCCCTCTATATATAGCCCATGTATCTGATGCTGTCTGGACAGAAATAGCATGACATGCCATACTCTTTTGATCCAGACAGCATCAAATACATGGTCTACACATACTGAGACAGAGGGACACTGCTTCGCTTGCTTGGATGCTTTAACTGAGATTGATGCGTCTCTCAGTCAAATAAATTATAAATATTTCAATATCTTATTTGGGAGGGCAAGGAAGTATGGTAGGGTGGGCCCATAACTCTGGCCCTGCTACCTGTCACTAGATTGGTTTTGTTGACTTATAAATTAACCATGATTAACTGATTGATTTTCTGATTTAATTGAAGGCTAAGAAGACAGAGAGTGCGTATTGTGACTGCTGTCCAGAGAAACAGAGCCTGGCAGTGAAGACGTGTCTGAAGTGTGAGGTGTCACTGTGTCAGGAGCATGTCCAGGATCACCTGCAACTACCTGCCTACATGGGACACCCTCTGGTCAAACCCCTGGGGGACCTGAGCAGGAGGAGGTGCCCTGAGCATGACGATGAGGTGCTGAGGTACTACTGCTCCATGTCAAAAACCTACATCTGTAATATCTGTGCCATGGACAAGAAGCAGACAAACCTCACTGTTGACACCACCAACGTTCTGGGGAGAAAACTGACTGTGAGTTTTTCACCTCTCTTCTTAAGGATAGCCATAGGAGAAATATGTACAATGCTAGTTTTGCATATTTGATTTATTTTCTGTTACCCTCATTCAACCAGAGTAAATGGGGTGTGGTGTGGCGGGGAAGGATTTGGGGGCAGAGACTTTCTCATACACATAGTACACTTCCAGGCAGGTACTGTATGTACTGTAGAAATCCCGGGTTTGAGAATGAAGTGAGGTTCTTCCAGTCTTAATCCCAAAAAATTTGTCTCACAAACACAAACTATATCGACTTTATTATCCCACCAGGGGGAAATTTGTTTGTTCATGTGCTTAAAAGACACAAATGGGGCCTCCCGGGTGGCACAGTGGTCTAGTGCTCTGTCGCAGCCGGTCGCGGCAGGTCCGTGGGGCGACGCACAATTGGCATAGCGTCGTCCGGGTTAGGGAGGGTTTGGCCGGTAGGGATATCCTTGTCTCATCGCGCTCCAGCGACTCCTGTGGCGGGCCGGGCGCAGTGTGGCGGGACTGGCCCCCTGTGGCGGGACTGGCCCCCTTGGTTAGCAGCGTGCTAACCAAGGGGGCCAGGTACACGGTGTTTCCTCCGACACATTGGTGCGGCTGGCTTCCGGGTTGGAGGCGCGCTGTGTTAAGAAGCAGTGCGGCTTGGTTGGGTTGTGCTTCGGAGGACGCATGGCTTTCGACCTTTGTCTCTCCCGAGCCCGTACGGGAGTTGTAGAGATGAGACAAGATAGTAATTACTAGCGATTGGATACCACGAAAATTGGGGAGAAAATGGGATAAAAATAAATAAAAATTAAAAAAAGACACAAATAAATACACCATAAAACAGAATGATACACACACCACCCAGACATTCTGCACATGCATAATGATTGGCACAATATTGTAATGTATAATATCACAGACAAACAAACACAGGAATAATAGCACTCCTCAAACACAAGTACATATACACGGAGTATACCAAACATTAGGAACATTTACCCTCAAAACAGCCTAAATTCGTCAGGTCATGAACTCTAAAAGGTATCGAAAGCGTTCCACAGGGATGCTGGCCCATGTTGACTCCAATGCTTCCCACACTTGTGTCAAGTTGGCTGGATGTCCTTTGGGTGGGGGACCATTCTTGATACACACTGGAAATTGTTGAGTGTGGAAAACCCAGCAGCGTTGCAGTTCTCAATAAAAGCCGGTGCGCCTGCAACCACTACCATACCCTGTTCAAAGGCACTTCAATTATTTGTCTTGCCCATTCACCCTCTGAATGGCACACATACACAATCCATGTCTCAATTGTCTCAAGGCTTAGAAAACCTTTAACCTGTCTCTTCCCCTGATTGAAGTGGATTTAACAAATTATATCAATAAGGGATCATAGCTTTCACCTGGATTCACCTGGTCAGTCTGCCATGGAAAGAGCAGGTGTTCTTAACGTTTTGTATACTCAGTCTACATCTGTGAGTATGTGTGTAAATGGGTTTCAGGCATTTATGGAGCAGCAGTTCCAGGTGCTAGAGGGAAAGCTACAGGAATGCAAGGACTCTGTCAACAAGTTGAAAGAAGACTTCAAAAACGAAGTTAGTTCTATGTTTGTGTACTCTACTGTAATGCTTTGATTGTTTTTGATTTCTTGTGAGATTCATAGTTTTATTTCTCTGTGCACAGAGGCAGAACTCTAATTCCAAAGACTCCCGCATTAACAGTGTAACTGTGGTGTTGCTGTGCCTCTGGTTCATTGTCCTTTATTATGGTGAGTAGATCTGATAATGACGCAGTCAGTCACGTCTTGGATTTCTTTATATAGTATGAAATGAGTCATTTACTCTCTTACTTGCCCCAAATAACATTGTCAGTCATTGACCTGCATACACTTGGACTTCAGCAAGGTGTATGTGTGGGTGTATCAAATCAAATTCTATTGGTCACATACACGTGATTAGCAGATGTTATTGCGGGTACAGCGAAATGCTTGTGCTTCTAGCTCCGACAGTGCAGTAATATCTAACAAGTAATATCTAACAGATTACACAACATATACCCAATACACCCAAATCTAAGTAGGAATGGATTAAGACTTTATACATATTGACGAGTGATGTCAGAATGGAACGGACAAAGATACAGTAGAATAGTATAGAAAAAACAGTATATACATATGAGATGAGTAATGCAAGATATGTAAGCATTATTAAGTGAATGAGATACCGTATAATAGTATAGAAAACAGTATATAGACATGAGATGAGTAATGCCAGATATGTAAACATTACTAAAGTGACTAGTGTTCCATACCTTAAAGTGGCCAGTAATTCCTAGTCTATACCTATAGGCAGCAGCAAGCTGTTTTTCAGTCTCTCGGTCCCAGCTTTGATGCACCTGTACTGACCTCGCCTTCTGGATGATAGCGGGGTGAACAGGCAGTGGCTCGGGTGGTTGATGTCCTTGTTGATCTTTTTGGCCTTCATGTGACATCGGGTACTGTAGGTGTCCTGGAGGTTGGGTAGTTTGACCCCGGTAATGCGTTGGGCAGACCGCACCACCCTCTGGAGAGCCTTGCTGTTGCGGGCGGTGCAGTTGCCGTACCAGGCGGGGATACAGCCCGACAGGATGCTTTCAATTGTGCATCTGTAAATATTTGTGAGGGTTTTAGGTGACAAGCCAAATTTATTTAGCCTTCTGAGGTTGAAGAGGCTTTGTTGCACCTTCTTCACCACACCGTCTGTGTGGGTGATCCATTTCAGTTTGTCAGTGATGTGTGCGTCAAGGAACTTGAAGCTTTCCACCTTCTCCACTGCGGTCCCGTCGATGTAGATAGGGGGGTGCACCCTCTGCTGTTTCCTGAAGTCCACGATCATCTCCTTTTGTTTTGTTGACGTTGAGCACCACTCTCCCAGAGCTCACACCTCCTCCCTGTAGGTTGTTTCGTCATCGTTGGTAATCAAGCCTACTACTGTTGTCGTCTGCAAACTTGATGATTGAGTTGGAGGCATGCTTGGCCACGCAGTCATGCGGTGGTGAACAGGGAGTAGAGGTGAACAGGGAGTACAGGAGGGGGATGAGCACGCACCCTTGTGGGGCCCCAGTGTTGAGGATCAGCGAAGAGGGGGTGTTGTTTCCTACCTTCACCACCTGGGTGCGGCCCGTCAGGAAGTCCAGGATCCAGTTGCACAGGGCGGGATTCAGACCCAGGGTCTTGAGTTTAATGATGAGCTTGGAGGGTACTATGGTGTTGAATGCTGAGCTATAGTCAATGAACAGCATTCTTACATAGGTATTCCTCTTGTCCAGATGGGATAGGGCATTGTGCAGAGTGATGGCGATTGCATGGTCTGTGGATCTATTGGGGCGGTAAGCAAACTGAAGTGGGTCTAGGGTGGCAGGTAAGGTAGAGGTGATATGATCCTTGACTGGTCTCTCAAAGAACTTCATGATGACAGAGGGGCGATAGTCATTAAGCAGTTACGTTTGCCTTCTTGGGTACAGGCATAATGGTGGCCATCTTGACTGAGTGGGTGGGTGCACACGTGTGTGTCTGATGAACATTTTGTCTCCATCACAGCATATAGTTCCTCTCTGGAAAATCAAACCCTCACAGACACACTGAAGAAACAGGAGACTCTCTTGCACGATGTCTACTCCTCCGTGGCAGGTGAGAAGCAAATAAATAACTTTTGTTCTTTGTGGATGATCAAACTTGAAGATTCCTGTACTGTAGAAATAAGTATGGCAATACATCTTTATTGCTGTGTGGTAATAAGAGATGTGATGTATTTGTTTACAGAATTCATAGTTGACAATCCACCAAAGGGCTACAGAAATGCAGACACCAGAGAAGCCCAACGTAAGCAGTGATACAATGGGTCTATAGTGTGTGTGTGCGTCAGTCTATCACTGATCTGATGTGCTTGTTTGTGTGTGTATATGTGTGTCACTGATCTGTGTCCCCATTTGTCTTTCTTAGGTGCTCTGACTCTGGACGTAGACTCGGCCAGCCCTTTTCTCAAAGTGTCCCTTGATCTCCAGTCTGTGGAGAGAGTGGAGGACAAACTGTCCCTCCCCAGCCACCCCTCCCGCTTTGACAAAGCCCCCCAGGTTCTCACCACCCAGTGCTACTCCTCTGGGAGACATTACTGGGAGGTGGAGGCCAAGGGCTACTGGGACATCGCTGTGTCCTACCAGAGCATTAAGCGCAAGGGGACTGAGGGCCCTGTTTTTGGCCTCAACAAGGAATCCTGGAGCATCACACACAATGCAAAGGGAAACCTGTTTGCCTACCACAACAAGATGAAGAGGGAAATCGCCAAATCATTGAAAGGCAACAGAGTGACAGTGGTGGTAGACTATGGGAAGGGAACCATCACCTTTTCTGAGGTGAATATCAACCTGACCAAGCTGCACCAGTTCAATGCTCAGCTCAGTCAGCCTGTGTGCCTGGGATTTGGCCTGTACCGCGTAGATCCTCCCAGTAGAGTCGCCATTATAGAGACCCAGTAGTGGCCCTACGCGGCACACTCATCACAAAGCACTGGACCAATGACTGTAGAGAATAACCAAGTATTGTCTCTGCTGAAACAAAGATGTAAATGTTTTACTACAACTCCCGTTGTCTCAGGTTTCTATTATACAAATTTACATTTAAGTCATTTAGCAGACGCTCTTATCCAGAGCGACTTACAAATAATGTTGACATGATTCTATTGCATCTTGATTAAAAGTTGAAATGATTGTTTTACCTAATGTGTCCATCAATATTGTATTTTTTTTAATTTCTTTTTTACATTATAGTCATTTAGCAGACGCTCTTATCCACAGCGACTTAGTTAGTGTATTCATCTTAGGATAGCTAGGTGGGACTACCACATCAGTCATAGTAGGTACATTTTTTTCTCAAAGTTGCTATCAGCGAAGTCAGTGCTAGTAGTAAAAAAAAATGTCTCTATTCAATCCGCATGGCGGAAGTTCAGCTTTACAGCTTGATTGCAATTTAAAGGCAATGTTCCGCTTTAGCGGAGACTCCATTCAAGATAAACGTGCCATGTCAGTTCAATCTGAAATTACCTTTACATTTCTATCACAGAATCTGTAACTCTTTAGCTTTACAGATTGAAGTCAAGTGAGAGTTTAAATTTATTTAAAAAATAATAATAACATCCTTACCTTTTCTAATGTACGCCCAAAAAGGGGGTGTTTTAAGATACTCTTTGAAGAGGTAGGTTTTCAGATGTTTTCGGAACATGGGCAGGGACTCTGCTGTCCTAGCGTCAGAGGGAAGCTTGTTCCACAATTGGGGTGACAGAACAGAAAAGGGCTTTGACTGGGCCAAGCAGGATATGCCCTCCCGTAGGGGTGGGAGGGCCAGCAGACCAGAGGTGTCAAAACTAAGTACTCAGGGGTGTAGGGTTTGAGCATAGCCTGAAGGTAGGGAGGGGCAGTTCCCCTTGCTGCTCTTTGTAGTAGATGCATCAACTGGAAGCCAGTGGAGTGTGCGGAGGAGCGGGTTGACATGGGAGAATTTAGGAAGGTTGAACACCAGGTGTGCTGCGGCATTCTTTAAAAATTGCAGGGGTTTGATGGCACAAGTGTGGAGCCCAGCCAACAGCGAGTTGCAGTAGTCCAAACAGGAAATGACAAGTGCCTGGATTAGGACCTGCGCTGTTTCCTGTGTGCATACCAATGGGAAGTAGCAACCCAATTAAAAAAAAAAATAGGCCTTTATTACTCCTATATGAGTGGAGAATATTTGTTTTTATTGTAAAGGATGTATTAAGTAAATTCAGAGTGAGAGGCTCATTAATTACTGTTGGTCTGTCGCAGCCATCCCTTTTAGCACAAACATTCACCGCTACTCACAGTAAATGAGACACCAGAGTTTGAGCTCTTTATCTTCATTGCTCTTTTATTTAAAAAATAATGGAATAACATGAAAGTCAAATTGACCTTGATTTCTACAGTCATTTATTCTACTAATATTTTACAATAATGAAAAGTAAGAAAGTCTCTAGAGCCCACTAAACTATATGTGAACAGAAACCAAGAGCGTAGCATGATACGCCACTTTCCTCAATCTGATATTTTCACTATTTCCTGACTTGGTTTCTTAAAGAGACGCTGAGACATTTTTCGAGAACCTAAAGGCAACCAACAAAAGATGGGTATCAAATATTTATCCAAATAGATAAGAATAAAGATGGAAAACTTTTTATGAAGCTTTTGGCTGCCATGGATCACAAAAAATACTTTTTCCTGTCAAAACTGACTTCAAAAATAAAAGTATGTGGACACCCCTTCAAATGAGTAGATTCGGCAATTTCAGCCACACCGTTGCTGACCGGGGCATAAAATCGAGCACACAGCCATGTAATCTTCATAGACAAACATTGGCAGTAGGATGGCCTTACTGAAGAGCTCAGTGATTTTCAAAGTGGCACCGTCATAAGATGCCACCTTCCCAACAAGTCAGGTCGTGAAATTTCACCCCTGCTAGAGCTGCCCTGGTCAAATGCAAGTGCTGTTATTGTGAAGTGGAAATGGTCTAGGAGCAACAACGGCTCAGACGTGAAGTGGTAGGCCACACGAGCTCACAGAATGGGACAGACGTATGCTGAAGTGCACAGAGCCCTGATCTCAACCCCATCGAACACCTTTGGGATGAATTGGAACGCCGACTGCGAGCCAGGCCTAATCGCCCAACATCAGTGCCGACCTCACGAATGCTTTTGTGGCTGAATGGAAGCTAGTCCCTGCAACAATGTTCAAACATCTAATGGAAAACATTCCCAGAATAGTGAAGGCTGTTACAGCAGCAAAAGGGTGGACCAACTCCATATAAATGCCCATGATTTTGGAATGAGAGGTTCGACGAGCAGGTGTCCACATACTTTTGGTCATGTAGTGTATGTCAACATGTGACGGCACTATGATCCAATATACCCTCTGGAATAGAACCCTTTAGATCCCCACTATGATTTCAGGTTCCTTCATATGGTATACATCCTCTCATAACACCATCATTGTGAATGGATCCAGTAAAAGGTATGCAAGTCCAAACAATATAACACACAAAAAAGAGATATACTTCACTCCCTGTCCTCGCACGTTTTATCTCGGCCACCGTCTCCACTGTCCATCTCTAAATGAATCCCATGTGTTTTTATGGTGCTCATTTCCTTCCACTGGATCGCTTTGTGGTACATGGCACTCTTCTTTTCCCCAGTTGCTCTCCTCCAAACGCCATTTCTTCCTCTCATCCCACTCAGTCTACCTCAGGCCTGTTATCACCCTTGACCCAACAAGACACGCAAATAACAATTCTCCCCTTGTCTGGGTCTGGCCGGTCTTTACTTGACAACCATGGTGTTCTGATTCCTGATGGAGCACCAGGCCATGAAGATATCCCTGAAGGAGAGAAAGGGGAAAAAATTAAAAAGACAAGTCTTTAAGTCAGTCAACATAATCAATCATGTTCCTTTTTCTATTCCAACACAACTTCTACTTAAACCTCCCAAAAAACGACAAACTTTTCTCACAGAAAGAAAGGAACACAAATACATTTATATCCAAACCCACAAACCTGCAGTGAGTGGCAACACATTCACTGCTGCAGTACTCTTTGTCCCAGTCCGTGCTCTCTATTGCAGGGTTGGTGCATCCTACTCGTACACAGAGAGTCAGGGGGCCAGAAGCAGCGTCAGTGGCACGTGGAGACACATTGAACTCCATTTCCATCTGAAGAAAAAGAGGTGAAAGTTGAGAGGAATTATTGAAACGCCAAGTATATTTAACATGAACATTGGGTCAGAAACCACAGCTAACCTCTCCCGAAGTGAACTCTTCCGTAACCGAATCCTCATCTGCACTCGCCGTCAAGTCAGTGGACTTCGCCAACTGCAGAGCCACTGTAGGGGTGGAGTATGCTGATGCAGGCACGGCGGAAGTGTTGACACCAATTGAGTGGGCGGTTGCTGTTGTCGTAACAATAATAGGCAAGGATGAGTCTGCCTGCAAAGAGGCCGGGACTATCTTGATCTGTAGTGGAGGAGGAGGTGTGGCGGTGATGGACACAGGAAGCCCTGGCCCGGCATTCCCTCCTCGGGGCTTGGCCTGTAGGGGAGGTGGGGCTGGGGAGTGTACCATCTGCTGGAGCCGCGGGGGAGGAGGGGCGTGCTGCATCTGCAGCAGAGGTGGGGGCTGGCGCGGGGCTGAGGGCAGCAGGGTGCGCACGCCGCCAGGGAGCACCGTCACCATGGAGTTGGGTATCTGATGGAGCTTAGCCCCGGCCTGGAGCATCTGTTTGGAGATGATGATCTTGGTGATGGTGGGGGTCAGGGTCGGGGTGGCTGTGGGGCCCAGGGTGGGAGGCTTGCAAGCTCCTGTGCGGGAACGCGTGGTGACTTGGGGGACGTCCAGAATAATGTTGGAGGCGCAGATGTTGGTGATGGTATTCTGGTCTGCGATGTGTTGGGGGAGACGGGAGGGGCGGGCGGGAACCAGGGGGGCCAAAGGCACTGGCTCAGGTATTGGAGGAGGTGATGGTGAAGAAGCTGTGTCCATCACTTCAATGGAGGGCTGGGGAAATGAGCACATTTTTTGAAGAGATAACAATAGCTTCCAGACATTTACAGTAAAACATTGTCAGAGCTATAGTCACACGATTTCCAAATGAAGACAGACCAAGAGTTTCTTACCTGTGAGAGCTGATTGGCTCTGTAAGCTGCTAGTGCCTTCAGGTACTCCTTTTTCGCTGCTTCCGTCTTCCTCTTATACACCTAATAGTGACAGAGGGTATATTTACTTAAGTAAAGACGTGTGTAAAGGCTACATTTTTTTACCACAAATGTCCTTGACATTTTCTAAATGTACAGATAACTGCCAAAATAAAGGAAACACCTACATAAAGTATCTTAATAGTGTCGGGCCACCACAAGCCACCAAAACAGCTTCAATGCGCCTTGGCTTAGATTCTACAAGTGTTTGGAACTCTATTGGTGGGATGCAACACCATTCTTCCATGAGAAATTCCAGAATTTGTTGTTTTGTTGACGCTGGTGGAAAACGCTGTCAGGCACCGCTCCAGAATCTCCTACAAGTGGTTCAATTGGGTTGAGATCTGGTGACTGACACACACCCTTTAAACCCTCTATGCTTCTTTGAGACCCCTCTTTCAAAGCCACAGATCTCTTTTTCTAGCCATGGTCATCAAAATAAAATAATAATTAACTCAGGAACCACACCTGTGTGGAAGTACAGCTGGAGCTGGAGGCAGGGCTTTCTCCTATAGAGCTCCATTTTTATGGAATGCTCTGCCTACCCATGTGAGAGACGCAGACTCGGTCTCAACTTTTAAGTCTTTACTGAAGACTCATCTCTTCAGTAGGTCATATGATAGAGTGTAGTCTGGCCCAGGGGTGTGAAGGTGAACGGAAAGGCTCTGGAGCAACAAACCGCCCTTGCTGTCTCTGCCTGGCCGGTTTCCCTCTCTCCACTGGGATTCTCTGCCTCTAACCTTATTACAGGGGCTGAGTCACTGGCTTACTGGTGCTCTTCCATGCCGTCCCTAGGAGGGGTGCGTCACTTGAGTGGGTTGAGTCACTGACGTGATCTTCCTGTCTGGGTTGGCGCCCCCCCTTGGGTTGTGCCGTGGCGGAGATCTTTGTTAGGCTATACTCTGCCTTGTCTCAGGAAGTTGGTGGTTGAAGATATCCCTCTAGTGGTGTGGGGGCTGTGCTTTGGCAAAGTGGGTGGGGTTATATACTGCCTGTTTGGCCCTGTCCGGAGGTATCGTTGGATGGGGCCACAGTGTCTCCCGACCCCTCCTGTCTCAGCCTCCAGTATTTATGCTGCAGTAGCTTATGTGTCGGGGGGATAGGGTCAGTTTGTTATATCTGGAGTACTTCTCCTGTCTTATCCGGTGTCCTGTGTGAATTTAAGTATGCTCTCTCTAATTCTCTTTCTTTCTTTCTTTCTTTCTCTCGGAGGACCTGAGCACTAGGACCATGCCTCAGGACTACCTGGCATGATGACTCCTTGCTGTCCCCAGTCCACCTGGCTGTGCTGCTGCTCCAGTTTCAACTGTTCTGCCTGTGGCTATAGAACCCTGACCTGTTCACCGGACGTGCTACCTGTCCCAGACCTGCTGTTTTCAACTCTCTAGAGACAGCAGAAGCGGTAGAGATACTCTTAATGATCGGCTATGAAAAGCCAACTGACATTTACTCCTGAGGTGCTGACCTGTTGCACCCTCGACAACTACTGTGATTTTTATTATTTGACCATGCTGGTCATTTATGAACATTTGAACATCTTGGCCATGTTCTGTTATAATCTCCACCCGGCACAGCCAGAAGAGGACTGGCCAACCCTCATAGCCTGGTTCCTCTCGGCTTCTTCCTAGGTTTTGGCCTTTCTAGGGAGTTTTTCCTAGCCACCGTGCTTCTACACCTGCATTGCTTGCTGTTTGGGGTTTTAGGCTGGGTTTCTGTACAGCACTTTGAGATATAAAGCCCTTCTTACATCAGCTGATAAATACATTTGAAGTACCTGCTTTTTAATATATTTTGTATTCCTCATTTACTCAAGTGTTTCCTTTATTTTGGCTGTTACCTACATGTGTATTAGTCAAAGTGTATGTACTGTATACCTGTTTCTGCTCTTCCCCAAGACTGTCCCACATGGAGGCTACTATCGTGGACACCTCTCCAAATGTGGCGTTGGGGTTCTGGCCCTTGATGGCAGCCTGAGTGTCCCTGAAGAACAGGGCGTAGGCAGAGACTGGTTTCTGGGGCTCGTTGGGATCTTTCTTCTTCTTCCCCTTCTTCCCTCCTCCAGGCCCTGCCGTAGCGGCCACCATGGCAGGCTTGCCCCCGCCGCGCCTCACCAAGGCACTGGAGACTGAGGAGGCGAGCATGGGGGAAGAGGCTGGCATGGTGGAGAGGTGGGAGAGTACCGCAGGGGAGACAGACAGGGACATCGGAGAGTCGACCAGCACACTCTTCGGGGTGACAGCGGGACCAGTGGACAGAGAGAGACGGGGAAAGATACAAGGCTAGATCAGCAGATTTAGTAAGACTTAGCAAGACGCACCTTGCCGAAATTATTCAGACCCCTTGGATTTCTTCCAAAGCGTGTGATAAACTGGGATTAAAATTGATTGTAAAAAAAAATGATGCAAAAAATACTCTAATGGTAAAGTGGAAGAAAAATGTATTAAAAGAAATGAGTGACCCAATTAGGTACCGCTTTAAATTACACTTAGCTTATAAAGGCTTCATAAAGCCTTCATAAGTGCTACATAAATGTGTTACAAAGCTTCTATAACCGTATGTCATGCTTTATAAAGGGTTCATAAATGTGGCATAACTGAGACAATCACCCATGTAAAATGTGACATAACCCACTATGTCAAATATGATATAAACATGTGCTTCATACAGCGTGACATTTCGTGCTGAAAGATGGCATACGCTCTAAAGTGAAGTCACGTTAGTCACATTACACCTAATCTCGTTCCCAGACAGGCAGATACTTCCGCCCAAATGCGTAGGTCTGGTGGTCCAACGCATCAAACTTCCTTAGTTAGGGTTAGGTTTAAAATACAATTTTAAGAAGATAAATTGTGGAAATGGGTAGGGCTTATATACAATGACTTTTGACTGTGTTATGTAGTGACGATTACAAAAATGACCAAAGATTTACAACTCAAATAGATAGCCATTGCATAATTATTCAGCCCCTTGTTTAGGCAAGCCTAAATTAGTTCTGGAGTCCAATTTGACTGTGTGAAATGAATATGGGTTGATATGATTTTTAAAATAACTAACCCTTCCCTCTGTCCCCCATACATACAAAATCTGCACGGTCCCTCAAGCACAGATTCAACTACAAATACCATGGAGCTTTCGAAAAGCCTCATAAAAAAGGGAACTGATTGGTAGATTGGTTATTGTTGCCTATCAGACCTTGAATATCTATCTTAAAACATGGTCTAGTTAATAATTATGTTGTGCACTATGTATTAAACCACCCAGACACCTCAAAGATACAGTCGTCCTTCTGAACTGAGCTGCGGGACAGGAATGAAACCGCTCAGGGGTGTTACCATTGTAGCTGTTTTGAAATCACCAGAGTTCAATGGCTGTAATGGGAGAGAACTGGGGATGGATCAACAACATTGTTGACTACACAATAATGGGCTCCCGAGTGGCGCTGCGGTCTAAGGCACTGCATCTTAGTACAAGAGGTGTCACTGCAGTCCCTGGTTCAAATCCAGGCTGCATCACATCCGGCCGTGATTGGGAGTCCCATATGGCTCAGCGTGGTATGGCTCAGCGTTGTCCGGGTTTGGCCGTCATTGTAAATAAGAATTTGTTCTTTAACTGACTTGCCTAGTTAAATAAAGGTTAAATAAAAAAATGACCTAAATGACAGAGTGGAAAGAAGAACACAAATATACAAAATATTCCAAAACATGCATCTTGTATGCAACAAGTAATACTGCAAAAGAACATGGCAAAGGAATACACTCTTTGGCCTACATGCAAAGCTCTAGGTTGGGGGAATTGCAACACACCACTGATTACCTGCCTCCTTATTTTCAAGCTTGGTGGTGGCTGCAGCATGGTATGGGTATGATAGACATCAGCAAATACTGGGGGAGTTTTTCAGGATAAAAATAAACAGGATAGGGCTAAGCATAGGCAAAATCATAGAGGAAAACCTGCTTCTGTCTGCTTTTACACCAGACACTGGGAGAGGAATTAACCTTTCAGGAGGACAATAACCTACAACACAAGTCTACACTGGAGTTGCTTATCAAGAAAAGAGTGGATGTTCCTAAGTGGCCAAGTTACAATTTTGACTTAAATCTACTTGAAATCCTATGACAAGACTTGAAAATGGCCATGATCCCTAACATCTTGACAAAGCTTGAAGAATTTTGAAAAGAATAAATCTGCAAATATTGCACAATCCAGGTGTGCAAAGCTCTTAGAGATTTACCCAAGAAGACTCCCAGCTGTAAAGGCTGACAAAGGTGTTTCTAACATCTATGGACTCAGGGAGCTGAATACTTATGCAACGACTATATTTTACTTGTATTCATCTTTTAATGTTAGAATTTTGGGCCCACTTTGACAGAGTATTTTGTGTAGATTGTTGACAAACATGACTACTAAATCCATTTGAATCCCACTTTGTAACACAAAATGTGTAGAAATCCAAGGGGTCTGAATACTTTTGCAAGGCACTGTATAAACAAACATACAAATAGACACTCACCCTGAAGTCATCCATATCATCATCCTGGAGAGAGCCCGCTGGAGAGGGCGTGACAGACAGCTGGTCAGGTGATTTGGAACGAGACAGAATGTTCCCGCCATGAAGGCCAAGCCCAAGCTGGGCGCTCAGATCTGATTGGTCAATAGTGGTTAGCTGATTGTGTCCCAATAGGCCATGATTCATGTCACCAAGTGGGACATCAATGGTCATTGGAGAGGAGCTGCTGAAATGGGAGCCAATGGAGTGGCCAAGTTCCTAGAGTGACAAGGCCAGGAGGGTTTACTTAGCAGTAGCGCTTAACAAAAACATTAGCATTTCAGAAAAACACATTCTTGATGTACAAAGCTATTCATAAAGTACACTACTTACCACCCCTAGTGTTGAACTGAGCAGGGCCCCCCCTCCAGGCTGGCTCATCACCCCCAAGCTCAGGTGCTCCAGGACCTGAGAGGTTGTGTTCACATAGGTGGAGGCAAAGGAGGGGTCATTGCCCCCCACCACAGCATTCCTCGCCAGGCTTCCAGCACCCGCGAGACTCCCTGCTCCACCTGACAGTTCCCCAAAATGGGAAACCACGTCCCCCACACTGAGTGCCGTGTCCGGGTCCAGGGAGATTGGAGGGATCTCAAACACCTCATCACCAAGACTGGGGGTATGGAATGTCTGCTAAACAGAGAGAAGGAGAAGGACAACTGTTAATGGGACAGATATATTACATGAACATGTTACGTGTAAATACACTGCACAATGTCAATAATATGTAGTATGGAAACTGCGGGCTTCTAGGATCATGATACCCACCTCAGAGGAGAGAAAAGGATGACCTGCCCCAGATATGGTAAGGTAATTATCACTGCCCCCTGGAAACTGCCAAACAGAAATGGGATTTAGTACTTATGTTGTTTTCTCAGTACAGTGGATCTCAGCTCCATTCAGTCCAAACATATCAGGCTCAATTGGGACAGTCACTTGACTCGCCTGCGGACGCATACACAACATATGTTATTTTCATTTCGTGTGAATTCTCTTTCCCCCCTTGTTTAGAAATAGGCCCCATACCTTGTTAATTGGGTCGTATCCATTATAAGCCTGTGCTTCCAAGAACTCCGGGTCGACATTCTGACCAGTGCCATCAGAAAGTTCAGAGTAAAAGTTAAGATCCATCGTGACACACCAATCAAAATTGTGCGATTTAACTACGGATCAACCAAGATTGGCGAGCTCTTTGCAGCTAATGTAGCTATCTAGAGATCCCCATCATGCCAGACAAGACGAATCAATCGACACAGGTTTTCAACTGGTGTGCTAGCTATAACCGCTAGCAGTACAGAAATATATGTAGTTAGCCTAACTAATGTTAGCTAGGTAACCTCAGTTTACAAAATTAAATTGCAAATAACTGATTTGTTCAGCATTCTCAGATAGATACTTGTAGCTCATCAAAGAAAACTCAATTCGCTAACATTAGCTAGCTAGCAGGCTAGCCAACAATGCTAACGCTAGCTTTCAATGAAGCATTCGGATTTAGCTCACGTTTGCTGTTATTTTTTTACATATATTTTTTAATTATTTTAAAGATCTTTGTTCCCCATAAGAATCGAAATCTGACCGTAAGATATTTAGCTAGATATCAGGCAATTTGTCAAAATCACGTTGCTCGGGCTAATTCGGGTCCATATTCAGCAAACTCGACCAGGCTCGACGCTGTGATCTAGTCAATTAATATAGTAGTCGAACAAGTCTGTCTAATCGAGTAAACATAATCGATCGCGTACTCAGGACTAAAGAACAGACATGCTTATCTAATGTAATAGTTCGATGGAAATATCTCTAGAATATCTCCATTTATTTAACCTTACTGGACAACATAGTAATACAACTCTGCTCAGACCTATCCAAAATGTATAGGAAATTGGGATATGGGTCAATTTTGAATTATGCCCCTCAACTTCTCGAAGTGTACACTCCCCCTCGTGGAATTTTAAGGAATGGATTGGTGTGAGAACAGGAAACTTCCCCAATGCCAATCCAACACTCTTTATTGTGATGGACATAGGACTAAATATGTTTCAAGACGATCTGATTATCCTAACTTGTAAAGTTGTCCATGAAAATAGCTAGTTATATATGTTCTTCGATCTAAGTGTGTGTGTCTGTGTGAGATCAGCTCGGGTAGGAGTTGCATGACAAAGCAAATGAGTTGAGTCCAGCGAGAGAACCTCTTGTTTACATTGAAAAACTAGCTACTTATACAAGTTAGTTAAATATTGTCATAGTAAAAAGGTGGTGTGATATGTAGGGTTTATTAGCTAAACAAATGACAGCCAGTGATGGTCGTGTCAAGAATGACTGTTGGTGAAGTTAACACAACCGAGGCAATTTTTTGGGGATAAATCCAAAAGCTAGTTCAAATGGCAAGATGGTAGAAAATATGGAGTTCAGTAGATTTAGCAAACAATCCTACTCTATCTTCAATAACGAAATATTCGTAAACTATATCTTACCTCCATCCTCACTACATCGGTCCGCTGCTTTCCTAACTCTATTTTGTGTTTCCTCTTTTCGATACTTGGCTTCCGGGTTTCCTTGGATTTATTCTGGGGAAATGACGTCACTCCTGTAGAGATTTCTTAGTACTGATGATAAACTTAATTAAAACAAGTATGACAAATCGTGCCATAAGAATGGTATTTCCAACCTAGTTCACATACTTAATCAAATGAGTAAACAGAACAGTGAAAGGTTGTTTAACAAAAACCTGCTTTATTCACTCAATCTCAATTTGAAGAAAACGTGTTGCCTAAACAGTGCAAATCAAAGTAATACAAAAAGTGATGTCAGATCAGATGACGTTTGGTCACATAAATCAATAAAATTGATGTGTGTACAGTCAGCTAATACTGTTTTTGATAGACTACTAGAGCACGGGTCTTGGTTGCTGAATGAGAAGGAGCCCGAAGCGTTTCTTCAGTGTCACTCGGTGCGGAGAGAACTTGTCGTCGGGGGTAAACCGAGACGGATGGGCCGAGCTGGTGGGCTGGCCCAGAAGGTCCACCTTCTAAGATTGAAATAATGGGTTTGTTACAGCCATATGTAATGAAAAGCGGACAGTACTATGCAATCAGAATGGGTTTGTTAGAGCCATTTGGAATGAAAAGCGGACAGAATTACGCAATTAATGCCATTCGAGTGTAATTAAACAGTTCACATCCAGGGAAAGAAATATTGAGAAAAAAAAAGTATGCTGATACGCAGGAAATGCTTACCTTCAGCGTGTACACCCTCTCCATTTTCGTTAGGGTAAAAGTGAGGGAACATGGTCGCGAGCTCACGCTAAAGATCTCTACAAGTCTGATGGGTGCTTCCAAGGTGAGGAAAAAAACACTCATGCGAAGGTACCATATAAGATGGTAGACCAGATTCCATCCTTCCCATTAGACTTGTTTCCAGTGACTACATTTAAATTGATAGTTACAACACAGTTTTCTTTATTTTAACTATTATCTACATTGTAGAATGTAGATAAAACTATGAAATCATGTAGTAACCAAAACAAGTGTTAATTAAATCAATATTTTTTTAGATTTCGATTCTTTAAAGTAGCCACCCTTTGCTTTGACAGCTTTGCACACTCTTGGCATTCTCTCAATCAGCTTCATGAGGTAGTCACCTGGAATGCTTTTCCAACAGTCTTGAAGGAGTTCCCACAAATGCTGAGCACTTGTTGGCTGCTTTTCTTTCACTCTGCGGTCCAACTCATCCCAAACCATCTCAATTGGGTTGAGGCCAGGTGTTTGGAGGCCAGGCCATCTGATGCAGCCCTTACACAGCCTGGGGGTTTGTTTTGGGTCAATGTCCTGTTGAAAAACAAATGATAGTCCCACGAAACGCAAACCAGATAGGAAGGCATATCGCTGCAGTATGCTGTGGTAGCCATGCTGGTTAAGTGGGCCTTAAATCCTAAATAAATCACTGACAGTGTCACCCGCAAAGCACCCCCACACCTCCATGCATCATGTTGGGAACCACACATGCAGAGGTAATCCATTCACCTACTCTGCGTCTCACAAAGACACGGTGGTTGGAACCAAAAATCTCAAATTTGGACTCATCAGACCAAAGGACAGATTTCCACCAGTCTAATGTCCATTGCTTGTGTTTATTGGCCCATGCAAGTCTCTTATTGGTGTCCTTTAGTAGTGGTTATTTTGCAGCAATTCGACCATGAAGGCTTGATTCACGCAGTCTTCTCTGAACAGTTGATGTTGAGATGCGTCTGTTACTTGAACTCTGTGAAGCATTTATTTGGGCTCAATCTGAGGTGCAGTTTATTGTTGATTTCTGAGGCTGGTAACTCTAATGAACTTATCCTCTGCAACAAAGGTAACTCTGGGTCTTCCTTTCCTGTGGCGGTCCTCAGGAGAGTCCGTTTCATCATAGCGCTTGATGGTTTTTGGCGAC
The DNA here is from genome assembly GCF_002910315.2 of Salvelinus sp. IW2-2015. NCBI lineage: Eukaryota > Metazoa > Chordata > Actinopteri > Salmoniformes > Salmonidae > Salvelinus > Salvelinus sp. IW2-2015. The sequence goes on along the minus strand of NC_036859.1, from coordinate 9,949,781 downwards.
TGCACTTGATGAAACTTTGAAAGTTCTTGAAATTTTCGACATTGACTGACCTTGCCATGTCTTAAAGTAATGATGAACTGTCATTTCTCTTTGCTTATTTGAGCTGTTCTTGCCATTATATGAACTTGGGTCTTTTACCAAATAGGGCCATCTTCTTGACAAGGCACACCTGTTAATTGAAATGCATTCCAGGTGACTACCTTATGAAGCTGGTTGAGAGAATGCCAAGTGTGTGCAAAGCTGTCAAGGCAAAGGGTGGCTACTTTGAAGAATCGCAAATATATTTGGATTTGTTTACTACACGGTTCCATATGTCGTTTCATAGTTCGATGTCTTCACTATTATTCTACAATGTAGAAAATATAAAGAAAAACCCTGGACTGAGTAGGTGTGTCCAAACTTTTGACTGGTACTGTGAGTGTAAACTGCAGAAAAAAAACTCGAACACATGCGGTCAAGAAAATACACAAGGACCAGAGGACTCAGCTGCTTTCACTGTAGATTGCTGTAATTCATATCACAGATACAATCAGGTCATAAAACAATAATAACTCATTGCGGTCATCTTTGCACCATAGCACACAACTGACCAGCTCTACATTGTACAATACACCCATCTTCCTAGCACTGGATCATTAACTAATATACCGGTACCCCCCCCCCCCTTAAAGTTACATCCTTTCAGAAAAATGTACATCCACATATTGGACCCCTTCTAGTTCACTGACTCAACAGGGCACAGAAAGGTCCTATGACATCAGACTCAGGCATCATGGGAGCAAAGTTCTGGTCTGCTCAGTACATGTGTCCTCTCGTCCAGTTAAACTGGAGGACCAGCTTGGAGGTTCTTGGATAAAAGGGCTCCTAATACAGCAGGGCTCCCCTTAAAGATGAGGCTGGGAATGGGATGGGTTTGAGGGGTGGTTGAGGGAGAAGGAGAGCAGTGGCATGAGAAACAGAGTTGGGCATGGAGTCACTTTGTTGGGGTTCAGGCTACCAAGTGGATGGTCATGAAGGGAGGAGGAATATCATGAATGGAAAGAGTTGGGTGCAAACCTGCTCCTTTCCAAAAATCTACGTAAAACAAATGAGTAAAAAGAACAAAAAGAAAACAAATTAATCCATAATTCAATATAGATCATGATAGAAAATTTAAAAAAAATAACATGATTTTTCGAGGACTATATTAGACAAGACAGGCTTGGTCAATCCTCTGAGCTGGAGGAAGAGTCCGAGTCCTTCTGCGCCATAATGACGTCGTCCAAAAGGGCCTCCCTGTCAGAACTCTCGTATCCGCCTTGTGACAAGCTGTCGCCACCTTCCATCTTAACATCAAAGGCTTGAGTCAGGAAAGAAGAATCTTCCAAGTCTTCGTCCTCCATCATGTAGGCCCCGTCTGAGACCAGGGTCTCTTCTTCACCTCCGCCCAGGAGTGGGTCCTCCAGCGGGTCCGGCTGGGGAGCGTGGTGGTGGCGGTGGTGACGGTCTCTCTTGGGAATGACAGAGTGTGCGGAGAGTAGCCGGTGGAAGAGGCTGTCTGGCAGAAAGCCCTGGAAGAAGATATACAGTTGAAGTTGGAAGTTTACATACACCTTAGCCAAATGCATTTAAACTCAGTTTTCACAATTCCTGACATTTAATCCTAGTAAAAATTCCCTGTCTTAGGTCAGTTAGGATCACCACTTTATTTTAAGAATGTGAAATGTCAGAATAATATAGTAGAGAGATTGATTTATTTCAGCTTTTATTTCTTTCATCACATTCCCAGTGGGTCAGAAGTTTACATGCACCTCAATTAGTATTTGGTAGCGTTGCCTTTAAATTGTTTAACTTGGGTAAACGTTTTGGGTAGCCTTCCACAATAAGTTGGGTGAAATTTGGCCCATTCCTCCTGACAGAGCTGGTGTAACTGAGTCAGGTTTGTAGGCCTCCTTGCTCGCACATGCTTTTTCAGTTCTGCCCACACATTTTCTATAGGATTGAGGTCAGGGCTTTGTGATGGTCACTACAATACCTCGACTTTGTTGTCCTTAGCCATTTTGCCACAACTTTGGATGTATGCTTGGGGTCATTGTCCATTTGGAAGACCCATTTGCGACCAAGCTTAACTTCCTGACTGATGTCTTGAGATGTTGCTTCAATATATCCACATATTTTCCTACCTCATGATGCCATCTATTTTGTGAAGTGCACCAGTCCTCCTGAAGCAAAGCACCCCACAACATGATGCTGCCACCCCCGTGCTTCAGTTGGGATGATGTTCTTCGGCTTGCAAGCCTCCCCCTTTTATTCGAAACATAATGATGGTCATTATGGCCAAACAGTTCTATTTTTGTTTCATCAGACCAGAGGACATTTCTCCAAAAAGTACGATCTTTGTCCCCATGTGCAGTTGCAAACCGTAGTCTGGCTTTTTTATGGCGGTTTTGGAGCAGTGGCTTCTTCCTTGCTGAGCGGCCTTTCAGGTTATGTCAATATAGGACCTTTTTACTGTGGATATAGATACTTTTTGTACCCGTTTCCTCCAGCATCTTCACAAGGTCCTTTGCTGTTGTTCTGGAATTGATTTGCACTTTTCGCACCAAAGCACATTCTTCTATCTCTAGGAGACAGAAAGCGTTTCCTTCCTGAGCGGTATGACGGCTGTGTGGTCCCATGGTGTTTATACTTGCGTACTATTGTTTGTACAGACGAACGTGATACCTTCAGGCATTTGGAAATTGCTCCCAAGGATGAACCAGACTTGTGGAGGCCTACAATTTTTTTCTGAGGTCTTGGCTGATTTCTTTTGATTTTCCCATGATGTCAAGCAAAGAGGCACTGAGTTTGAAGGTAAGCCTTGAAATACATCCACAGGTACACCTCCAATTTTCCAAGCTGTTTAAAGGAACAGTCAACTTAGTGTATGTCAACTTCTGACCCACTGGAATTGTGATACAGTGAGTTAAGAGAAATAATCTGTCTGTAAACAATGGAAAAATGACTTCTGTCATGCAAAGTAGACTTGCCAAAACTATAGTTTGTTTACAAGAAAATTGTGGAGTGGTTTTAAAACGAGTTTTAATGACTCCAACCTAAGTGTATGTAAACTTCTGACTTCAATTGTATAAAAATATTTTACTATCTGAAATAGAACCTATCCCCCTGCCTTTCAATAAGTTAATAAAGGGTACTCACAGAGCACCGGACAGTCTCAGCCCACTCTGGTGCAACTGCACAGTCAGGATTCTCCTCCAGAAACTCCCTCAGATCCTGCAGCATAGGTCCATGCGCAGCCCCAACCTGAGCAATAAAATAAATAAAAATTAACCCTCGGGCAATCAGCATCCACAAATCAATATTTATTTGAGAGAGGAACCCCAATGCACTCATCCTTTGCCATTTCTCACCTTCTTTCCTGTCCTCATATCAATTATGTTAATCTTCTCACTGCCCGACAGCGCTACTGCCTTCTCCGTCCTCTTCTTCTTCCTCTTGCTCCTGTTCACAAGGAGCTAGGGGTTCGCAGAAGACAGAGTCATTATACTATACCATCTACTGCATCTGCCATGCCGTTCTGTACCACCACTCATTCATATATCTTTATGTACATATTCTTTATCCCTTTACACTTGTGTGTGTGTGTAAGGTAGTAGTTGTGGAATTGTTAGGTTAGATTACTGTTGGTTATTACTGCATTGTTGGAACTAGAAGCACAAGCATTTCGCTACACTCGCATTAACATCTGCTAACCATGTGTATGTGACTAATAAAATTTGATTTGATTTGATTTACAGCCAGCAGTGGAAATCTCAAATTATTCTGCATTTCTCACAGTGCACTACTCTTGTACAGAGTCTCGTTTGAGCCCCAGCCATAGTCTTCTAGATAAAAATGTACCTCCAGCATGTCTCCCTCCACCTCATATTCTGGGTTCTCCTTCAGCCAGTTGGGCAAGTCCCTGCGTCGAGGGGCCCGCTCCCCACTCAGCACTGTGCCCGTCATGGCATCGACCACCGCGACCGTTCCGTCTGGATCTGACAACTAGGGGGAAGTGAGAGTGAGCGAGGCTTGATGAATGCAGACACTGAATGAACATTTGAGTATGTAGTTTGTTACTTATTGTTGTCTACTGTTCTCAGACAAGTATCTGTGTATTATGAGCAGTCTTAACCACTGACTGCATGAGAATGTGGACAAGTATTGTATACACTGAGTGTACAAAACATTAGCAACACCTGCTCTTTCCATGACAGATTGACCAGGTGAAAGCTATGATCCCTTATTGATGTCACTTGTTAAATACATTTCAAATCAGTGTAGATGAAGGGGAGACCGGTTAAAGAAGGATTTTTAAAGCCTTGAGACATTGAATGGCACACATGCACATTCCGAGGGTGAATGGGCAAGACAAAATATTTAAGTGCCTTTAAATGGGGTATGGTATTAGGTGCCAGGCGCACCAGTTTTTGGTCAAAAACTGCAACGCTGTTGAGTTTTTCCACGCTCAATAGTTTCCTGCGTGTATCAAGAATGGTCCACCACCCAAAGGACATCCAGACAACTTGACACAACTGTGGGAAGCATTGGAGTCAACATGGGCCTGCATTCCTGTGGAACGCTTTCGCCACCTTGTAGAGGCCATGCCCAGACGAATTGAGGCTGTTCTGAGGGCAAGGGGGGGGAAGCGGCTCAATATTAGGAAGGTGTTCCTAATGTTTTGTATACTCAGTCTATATGCGTACTTCTTGGTCCCTACGCTTCCTGCGCCCGCTCCCCTCTCCCCCTGACCCGTTGGACATCAAGGCATGCTTAGAGAAGGTCAGCTTCAGCCCCTCCTCCTAAGAGAGTTGGACAGTAAAAGAAAAGGGGGATGGAGAAAGAGGACAGACAACAATTTAGTCATCCCATCTGTACATCACGTCACCCATGCTTTATCCCAATTTACTACAATGGCTTAAAAATATGAATCAGCTGTTATTACTGGGCTATAACAAAAGCCCAGGACCAGAATTGATTCGACCCCTCTATTCTATGTTCCTCTCATCTCACCTTGAGGAGTTTGACCGTGAACTCAGATTCCTCTCCATCTGCTCCTTCTCCACCGGGTGTGATGTGGCTTTTCCGCATGAGCCGTGCAAAGCTGAGCTCATCCCCTGCCCCTAGGTCGTCAGAGCCTGGGTTGAGCTGGGCGTCAGAGGCGTAGCGTCGCCCTGTCGGCCACTGCCCAGACAGCACCAGTGTACAGAGGCTGTCCAGCCGGTTTATTAACACACGGTCCTGAGGGAGCAACCGGTCAAATCACTCCACCAACACAACAAACCAAACCTTTTACTGCACAGTTTATTATTCAACGTCCTGTTATTACTGTATTTGAAGTACTAATGTGTAAGCTTTTACACAAACACAATACGGTTTGTTGAACTAGAACATCATCCACATACTGAATCTGGACCCATCCATACTCTATAGCAGTGGTTTCCAACCTGTTTCGGCCCTTCATGTGCATTTTACCAGTAAGCCTATGGTCTTATGAATCATCTCACGTACCCCCTCTGGAAAGGCCAAGTATTCCCAAGGGGTCCTAGTACCCCTGGTTGGGAACCACCGCTCTATAATTGCAGACAGTACACGTCCCCTTACATACCTTGGGCCAGTCAACCCTGAAGGGGTCAGTGAGGGACTCCGGTGGCGCGCCATCTTGAGATGGAGTCATTGAGAGCATGCTGTTCTCTCCATCTTCCTCCATCTTCAGAGCAACTGAAAACAGACAAAAATAATAATACAAAAAGTGTGTTCTACCCGTGTTGTCCTAACTCAATCCTCACACTCTTCTAGATTCCTCTTAGCCGTTACTCACCTCTCTCCCTCTCTGCGTCGCTGTCCCCACTGTCGTCAGAGCTTTCTGATCGCCGGGAGGAGGTAGACGAGCCTGAATCAGAGTCTGAATCCAAATCAGACGTCCCTCCTTCTCCTCCACTTCTTCCGCCTTTCTTTCCTCCGCTTCTCGGGCCCCTCCCCCTGCTCTTCTTCCAGCCCAAGGCGGTCCGGGCCTGTCCCTTCCCATCAGGGCGAGAGAGGGGTGTGGTCTGGGTATCGGAGTGGCCGAGAGCCTCAGAAGCTCCAAGGAGGCCGGACTCCCCGTTCAGTCCCTCCTCCTCCTTGACGGCGGAGCCCTCCTCTGCCTGTGGTTGGCGGAGGGGAGTGGCAGGGGCGGGCTGGTTCTGCTGGATCTCGAGGTAGTCGTGGTGGGCTTGGCTGAAGGAGAACTGCGGGTCAGAGAAGACTGAAAGCTCGGTGCGGCTGACGCCGTGGAGGGCGGCGCCCAGCATGAGTTCCCGGTCGTGGGCCGGAGTGCTCCACCAGACGGGAAGCTCGGAGCTGAGTGGGGCCAGCAGCAGGCTCTCCTCCATGGAGGGGTGGGGCAGGACACGCTCACGAAGACGGCGCAGCAGGCTGATGCGGTACAGGGTGCGAGAGGCCCGCTCCTCGGTGATGGGGGCCATAGACTGCCCCAACTCTGATGGGTCTGGGGAGGGAGAGAGGGTTAGGGATCGGTGTCTCTCCAAATCAACCCACATATCCAACACCGTGCTCTATTATATTTGACCGCGTCAAGGGATTACACTTCTCAATATCCTGTATTTAATAATACTGTTTGACGCGGTTCTGACCTTCTCCGCGGGCGGGCCGCAGGTTGCACACCCTCCGGCACATGGCCATGAAGCAGCGGAAGTAGCGACTCAGACTCTCGTCCGTCTTCTTGTCCAGACGGGCGAAGGTCCGGAAGCGGGCCCATTCCAGTTTAGCATCCTCCCCCTCTCGGGCGTTTGGCTCCTTTATCCGCTCGACACCAAACGTGGACACCACACGGTAGAAATCACACTCCTCTCTACGGGTCCACCTAGGAGAGAAAGTGAAGACACACAAGACAGATGGTTAAAATAGTGGAACACTTAAAACTCACTCTTATATCAGATAATTGTGTAAGGTTACAGCATACAGACACATTAAACCAACACAACAACTGTACCTCAGATTCAGGACACATATGCTTGCAGAGTTAATAGCTGAGGGTAGTAGTTGGTACCTCTGTTGGCGTTCCTGGCGTGCAATCTCCTTCAGCTTACTGGCCTGCTCACACCTCCTGCGCTTGCGGTCGCCCTTCTCTGCTGCCTCCACCTTCAGCTGCTCTCTCTTGTAGCTGCGCTGGTATGCGGTGATCAGACGCCGGAGCCGCGCGGTAAGTGACGAGCTGGTCGGCCACTCACAGGCTCCTGACAGGCCAGAAGGCGGTGCCTTGGTTTTAACGGGCCCCGGCTTGTCATCGACACAGATATCGTCACCCATGTTCATGGAGTCAGCCTGGAGGGGGGGGGGGGGGGGAGAGGGATTATCATGAATATAATAACAATATTCTCTAACCAAAATCAATCAATGAAGAATATTAAGTACTGATTCACACCTCCTCGTACAGGTCTTTGGTGTGCCTTAACGCAGGTTTGAACTCTGGGTCTTCAGAATACTTGTCATCGTCTCCTCTGGGGGGCAAAAACAAAGTTACAGCCACCAATTTGTCAAGTTCATGGGGGAGAGGCCAGCTCTAAAGAGTTTAGTGATATAAAGTCAGCGGGTTGTTTAACGAAGCGCTAATAAGGTTAGCCAGTGTAGCTCACCCGTCTCCCAGCTCCGCGTCTGCAGAGTGCTGCTCCGCATCAATGGCCTGGTCGTCAGGGCGACCAGCTCTCTCCAGGAAACAGAGACAGTCGTCGGCACGCATGGTGGTGTACATCTCATACCCTGGAGCAACACACTGGAGTTACTACAAACACACTCACTAAACACCCAGCGCCACCTTCCTACTGATAAACACAAGGTATTCTGGACAAGTAAACAAAACGCCTAAAGACGTTGACATTCAAAACGCAGACCGTGTTTGAAGACACCGACGAGGAGGGAGCGGTCTGCCTCTGTATCCCACCAGCCTGATGGCACCTCCTGCTGCTCCATCTCAGGCATCCAGATGTCAATATCCCTACGAGGACACAGACAGAATCAGTATGTGTGTGTAGATATGCATGTAGCAAGTAATGAGTCGTTTTAATAGGGTGATACCTGGCATCGGCTCCTCTCAGCACAGAATCGGCATGTTCTCCAATGACTTCCTGTCTCAGGTAGTACAGCATACGCACTCTCAGCAACACCCTGAAGACAAGGAAAGGGTTAATGCCCTGATACTGTGCACAAACACTTCAGTACTCTCTAGGGTGAAAACACACGGACTTGTTGCACTGGTGCTTGAGATGTTTGCGGTAGCTGTCGTCCAGAAGCAGGGAGTCGGGGTTGTACTTGCGGATCCACTCCACCTTCTGAATGTCAAATGAGCTCTGGGCCTTCACCCTCTTCCCCTTCCTGCCCCGAGGAACAGGGATGGACAGACCTAGAAACACATTGACACATTTAACTTTTAACCCTGGAAGGCAATGCTAAAGACAGAAAATACATCAACACAAACATGTAAACAGTTATCCAAAACAGAGCAAGAAACGTCTAGACAATGGGTGGATGGAGGTTGTAAGACACATTCAGAGTGGTTGAGGAGAGTGTGTGGTTCTATAACGGTCATACATACCAGAGTGGTTGAGGAGAGTGTGTGGTTCTATAACGGTCATACATACCAAGTGGTTGAGGAGAGTGTGTGGTTCTATAACAGTCATACATACCAGAGTGGTTGAGGAGAGTGTGTGGTTCTATAACGGTCATACATACCAGAGTGGTTGAGGAGTGTGTGTGGTTCCCGGCCGTTCTCTGGGGGGGTGATGAGCTCCCAGATGAAACTCTTGATGTTCTCGTCGCCACGGTAATGCAGCAGGCAGAAGACAAGGATGACCCTGCAGATGGTCTCCACGTCACGCTCCCCGAGGCGCCGCTTACAGCGTGCATGAGACAGGATGTCCCGCCAGCGCCCCCACCTGGACAAGCACAGGAGGCGGCAGAGTGAGAAAGGAGACCTCGGCACAATAGCGTGGAGCTTGCTTTGGTAGAAAATCCGGTCATAACTTTACTCTCACATGTGTATTGTAACTACACCTGTCCAGAAAAAAACCTCCAGGCCCCTAGTCAGGTCCACCTACCCATAAACAAGAAGGTGTTTCTCCACACGGAAGCAGTCGGTGCGGCCGTAGCCATTTCCGGTGTGGCGCTCGGAGCGCCTTGAGGACCGGGACTGCCGGGAATTGGCGGGTGGGTACTCCTCGTCGCTGTCGGGGTCAGAGATCTCCCCGCCCTCGCCCCTCAGGGTAGCGAACTGACGGGTCTGCTTCCTTACTCTGGGTGTGTCGATCACCAGAGTGTTCTACAGGGAGGATGGGAGAAAAATGAGCTTTTCACAAAACACATTGAGAAAGGTAGTGCACACACAGAATGGACACGTTACCTTCCTATTCATGGAATCAAAGTCTATGTCTGCCCTCTTGGCCCACTTCTGCCAGAACTCAGGGTCGTCCAGGGCGATGTCGGTCCTGTTTTCGGTGGCCACGAAGCTGGCCTTGGAGAAGGTGGAGCCCTTGCCCTCGCTCTCGATGGTGATGGTGGTGGCTCTCCTCTGGAGGATCTGGTCAATGTCCTCCTCGCAGAACTTGGAGCCCTCGTCCTCCTCGTCCATGATGGCAGCGTACGCCCCCTTCCTCAGGAGGTCCTCAATCTCCTTCTTAGAGAACTGCTGGATTTGCTGAGAAGCGGTCGGAAGAAGAGATATTAACCAGATGGTTGGTATCCAAACAAACCACAGGCTTAAAAATATAGTACGTAAGTAAATAACAATATTTTTGGCCCCCTTACTCCGTTGACGTTGCTCTCCTTGTTGCCACTCATGCTCTGCAGTACAGCCCGGTCCAGACCCAGTTTGAGGCTAGCCTTGTCCAACATCTCCCTCTCATAGGAGTTCCTGGTGATCAGACGGTACACCTTCACCGCCTTGGACTGGCCGATACGGTGACACCGCGCCTGAGCCTGTTGAGAGAAGGCAGGGTTAGTACAATCAATCAGATGCAATTTGTGCAGCGTGGTAAGGGAATTAGGATGAAACATTAGAAGAACCCAGACAAAAGAGGGAGCCTGAGGTCAAAGGTCAGACATTACCTGCAGATCATTCTGAGGGTTCCAGTCTGAGTCAAAGATGACGCAGGTGTCGGCAGCAGTCAGGTTGATGCCCAGGCCTCCAGCCCGGGTACACAACAGGAAGACGAAACGGTCCGAGTCTGGTTTGCTGAAGCGATCAATGGCTGCCTGACGCAGGTTCCCTCTCACTCTGCCATCAATACGCTCGTACAAGTATCTGGGCAGAACAATGATAAAGGCAACTTCTTACTCATCTAGATTACTCTTCGCAACAAAATCTAGTTATTAAATCAACATGCCCATCTCTCTTGTTGATGAGGTAGTCTATCTACAGCTCCATAGACGGGTTGGTTGTTAAGCAACAAAACTGACATGCACAACTATGGGGAAAAACAGACAGGGTTGGCTTAGATTGTTGACAACATGAAAAATAGTTTACATCTCCAATGTTTATTGAAAACATAAATACAGGACTAAGATCGAATCCTACTACACCGGCTCGGAGGCTCGTCGGATGTGCCAGGGCTTGCAAACTATCACGGATTACAAAGGGAAGCCCAGCCACAAGCTGCCCAGTGACGTGAGCCTACCAGATGAGCTAAATGCCTTCTATGCTCACTTCAAGGGAAGCAACACTGAACCATGCATAAGAGCACCAGCTGTTGCGGACAACTGTGATCCCACTCTCCATAGCCAATATGAGCAAAAAATGTTGCCTATATATATATTAAAAAAAGAACCCACATTTGGATAGGCTAAAAAAGACAAAAATAAACAAGACGAAATGAACCAAATAAATTAGTGCAAATAAATGTAAAGAACACCACAGAATATTCTAGCCTAGACTAAATTTATTTCGAATAAGACACATCTGTGAATACCGGCTTTGAAAAATTAAACAAATAAAAAGTGCGATGAAAAAACAAATTTGGACTATTTTTATTTTATATGAACCGACCTAAGGTAACAATATTGCCTGCTGTAGGCCTACTGAAAACACGTACAGACGGAACGTCTTTCGCACAGCTGCAGAGGTATTTGAAGGCGACGTTGGCCAAGAGCGGAAAGCGACCCTCGTTCCCTCTCCACCATGCCAATGGGTCATCATCTCCTCCGATTACATCTTAAGGTAGGTAGGATGTGAGCTCTGCGCTGGCCTAGTGTTGCGCATTGAGTCTTACCGTTTACCTAACTCTCCCAAGAAGACTGCCCAGTGAAATTGTCTGAAATCACCATTGAAAGGGTCTCGTATCACACTGAAGGCCTACAACGTTTGGTTCCAAATCACCATTCAAAGTTATCGGTGCCACATATCCCCATATAAAATTGGCTTATATTTATTTATACTGAACAAAAATACATTTGTTAAGCCCTAATCTATGGATTTCACATGACTAGGCAGGGGCGTAGCCATAAGCCCACCCACTTGTGAGCCAGTCCCACCCCCTGGGGAGTTTGGCTGGGCCTATCAGAATAAGTTTCTCTCCACAAAAGGGCTTTATTACAGACAGAAATACTCCTCAGTTTCATCAGCTGTCCAGGTGGCTGGTCTCAGATGATCTCTCAGGTTTAGAAGCTGGATGGGGAGGTCCTGGGCTGGCGTGGTTACACTTGGTCTGCGGTTGTGAGGCTGGTTGGACATGCTGCCAAATTCTAACAACGTTGGAGGCGGCTTATGGTATAGAAATTAACATTAAATTATCTGGAAACAGCTCTGGTTGACATTCCTGCAGTCAGCAGGCCAATTGCACGCTCTCTCAAAACTTGAGGCATCTGTGGCATTGTGTTTTGTGACAGATCTGCACATGAATGGCCTTTCATTGCCCCCAGCACAAGATGTAATGATCATGCCGTTTAATCAGATTCTTGATATGCCACACCTGGCAGGGTGATGGATTATCTTGGCATAGGAGAAATAAGCTTTTTGTGCATATGGAGAAAAAAAGAAATGTGTCTTTTATTTCAGCTCAGGAAACACTTTACATGTTGAATTTATATTTTTGTTCGGTATATTTATTTGCACACAAAATACACCATTGGTAAAATTATTTCCACCCCGTAGTCTAATGATTAGACTTTAAAACAATTAAAAAATATTTTATTTTTGTGGTTTGTGTATGACAGGCTGCATTACAGCTTGTTTAATGTGTTGCTAGGCAACGGAACGACGCGCTCCCCCCTGCCCCGGATAAATAAAGACGATACAATAGTATATCAACGATGTTTGGACAGGTCGATGGTACGATGTGTCATTCCAGACATCGCTCAACCCTGTTCCCAAGAACGCCAAGGTAACCTGGCTAAATGACTACACCACGTAGTACGCACATCTGTATCCATGAAAGGCTAGTCATGGCTCACATCAACACCATCATCCCAGATACCCTAGACCCACTCCAAATCGCATACCGCCCCAACAGATCTACAGATGACGCAATCTCAAATGCACTCCACACTGCCTTTTCCCACCTAGAGAAAAGGAACACCTACGTGAGAATGCTGTTCATTGACTACAGCTCAGCGTTCAACACCATAGTGCCCTCCAAGCTCATCACTAAGCTAAGGACCCTGGGACTGAACACCTCCCTCTGCAACTGGATCCTGGACTTCCTGACAGGCCACCCCAAGGTGGAGGGTAGACAACACCACATCAGTCACGCTGACCCTCAACACCGGGTCCCCTCCTGTACTCCCACGACTGCGTGGCTATTTACGACTCCAATACCATCCTTAAGTTTGATGTCGACAAGACTGTGGTAGGCCTGATCACCAACGATGATGAGACAGCCTATAGGGAAGAGGTCAGAGACCTGGCCGTGTGGTGTCAGGACAATAACCTCTCCCTCAATGTGAGCAAGACAAAGGAACGGATCGTGGACTAGAGGAAAATGAGGGCTGAGGACACCCCCCATTCACATAAACGGGGCTGTGGCAGTGGAGCGGGTCGAGAGCTTCAAGTTTGTTGGAATCCACATCACTAACAACCTTTCAGGGTCTAAACACACCAACACAGTTGTGAAGAGGGCACGACAACACTTCTTCCCCCCTCAGGCGGCTGAAAAGATTTAGCATGGGACCTCATTTCCTCAAAAAGTTCTACAGCTGCACAATCGAGAGCATCCTGCCTGGTTGTGTCACAACCTGGTATGGCAACTGCTCGGCATCTGACCGCAAGGCGCTAGAGGGTAGTGCGTACGGCCCAGTACATCAATGGGGCCAAGCTTCCTTCCATCCAGGACCTCTATACCAAGCGGTGTCAGAAGACCCTAAAAATTGTCAAAGACTCCAGCCACCCAAGTCATACTATTCTCTCTGCTACCGCATGACAAGTGGATCCGGAGCACCAAGTCTGGAACCAAAAGGCTCCTAAACAGCTTCCACCCCCAAGCCATGAATGCTGAACAGTTAATTAAATGACTACCCGGACTACTTGTATTTTATTATTTTGCACTGACTCGATGTACACTCACACTACATTGACATTCCAACTCACACACACGCATATTGACACCACACAATCCTTCACACACACCGCTGCTACTCTGTTTATTATCACTTTACCTCTACCTACATGTACATATTACATCGTATACTCCGTACCCCGCATATTGACTCTGCACCAGTACCCCTTGTATATAGCCTCGTTATTTGTGTTACCATTTTTCCTTTCGTTTATTTAGCACGTTTTACTTTATTATTATTTTTTAAACTGCATTGTTGTTTAAGGCCTCTTAAGTAAGCATTTCTCAGTTGTCCCACCTAGGTATCTTGAGTTGAATGCACAAACTAAGTCGCTCTGGATAAAAGCGTCTGCTAAATTACTCAAATGTAAAATGTCTACACCTGTTGTATTCAGCGCATGTGATGCATATTTGTCTCAAACACATCATTACAGTTGGTTAGCTAGCTAGTGAATTCTAGCCCTATTAGCATAAACATCAGTCAAAACAAGACATGGTATCAAGAACAACCTAAAAACTAGCTGAAACGAGCCACTTATGATTCACAACATGGCAGCTTCTTGTCATTGTTGCTAGCTMTCTGGCTAGCCAGAATCACAACACTAAGATATCTGCCCCATTGAATTGCGGGCATCGTTTTCTTGACATTGTCAGCTAACCCGACTATACCTCTTGTTGATGAGGCAGTCAATCTAGACCTTCATACCTCTTGTTGATGAGGTAGTCCTCCAGGATGTCCAGGCAGCGCACCATCTGGGAGAAGATGAGCACCTTGTGTCCCCCGGCCTTCAGRCGAGGCAGCAGTTTGTCCAGCAGGACCAGCTTGCCTGCAGATCTCACCAGGGCCTGCAGGTGGAAGTCTGGGACCATGGGGTCGTACACCTCCCTCAGCTCAGCCACAATAGACTCCTCCGCCCCTGGACAGAATAGAGGACGGGGGTTATTATAACATGGCATACCATACCATCCTGGGAAAGGTATGAAGACAGGAGTTTTCCATGATGGGTTGTACTGATGTTAGTTCAACAGAACCTGTGGTAAGTCTCAGGTGATAGCAGGCTAGCTGCATTAAGAGGAGATGCTAATTGGGGTTGTGTTTTTGGAGGAGGAAGGGTATTGACGTGTAGTGTAGTGTTGATGTGAGGTACCTGTGATGAGATAAGGGTGGTTGCAGCACTTGCGTAGCTCCATCATGGTATTGAGCAGATTGGGGACRTTGCTGTTGCTGGTTGCCCCCATGCTGAGGAAACTAAAGTTCCTTTCTAGGATGGCCCGGTAGTATTTCTTCTGCACATCTGTCAGCTCCACCTGTGTAGATAGAGTGTATTGAGCTTGATGGTTATGTTCCATTACGAAAAATAATATCATGCTCATATACAAGTCGCCTTGGTTATATGGTGCAATATTATTAATTTTGAGTGTCAAATCTTACCTCAATGATGGTCTCCTGTTTTGGTGCCAAGTTCTTCTCCACATCCTCTTTGAGTCTGCGCAGCATCATAGGCTTCAGAATAGCTTGGAGCTTCTGGACCTGCTCCTCTGTTTTGAGGTCTCCAAAGTCACGTAAGAACTCGAACTCTGAGGAGAACTGAGCTGGCTCAAGAAAGTGCAGCAGACTGAAGAGCTCCTCCACTGTGTTCTGGAGGGGAGTGCCTGTCAGAAGCACCTTATGCTCCTGAGAACCAAGGAGGACAGGAACAGAGTGGGGAGGAGGAGAGAGAATGAAGAAGGGGTGAGGGGCAAAACAGGAGAGGCAGTTATTTTGTCGCTTCCTTAACACAAAAGATCAATGTTGTCACATCACAAGTAATAGATTTGTCACCCTGTACCTTAGGCCTCAATTTAAATCAGATCGAGCGTTAACCCGCATTGGCGGACATCTGCATAGCGGACGTTTTGGTGGTGCCACCGCGGTAAGAGCTGACAAATCGGTAAGCGGCTGCTCGTGTGTCACCAACCACTCCCTTCCTTATTATCCCTACTGCGTTAAAAGTTTAATACGCCGATAGTCAACACTTTCTAYCGATGGCGGAAATAACAACAAGCTCACGCATGTTTTCTTGTCAATTTGGATGRGGGGGGATTTAAAGCCTATCAGTCTAATCGAGGTGTAGTAGGCAATAGAACATCACACATTTGAGTGTTTGAACTTGTTACGCGGCTGCATTAACTTCTGCACGGGATTTGTTGGATATTAAGGTTGAGGGTGGTTTGGTTGCATCCAATAGCAGTGTTCGCAATAAGGTAACACAAGGAGCTGCTTGTGGATTTGACAGATCTAATGCAATTCCACCTCCGACACGCCAAAACAACCGTTACGCRGATGTCGGCTAGCATGGATCTGATAGAMTAAGGGCTAGATTCTAACCCTTGATTACTCACCAGGTCCAGCATCTTGAGGCTGTCCAGCAGCTTGCAGTTGCGGTTCTTGAGGCGGTGGGCTTCGTCAATGATCACACAGCGCCAGGAGATCTCCCTCAGCTCAGGGCAGTCGGACAGAATCATCTCAAACGTGGTGATCAGGGCATCAAAYTTATATGCCCCTGGGATCAGATGGTCCTACAGAGAAAATGTAATACAACACTAGTTAGAGGAGCTAGATGACGATGTACCAAGAATCGTATAATCTGAACATGAGAGAATCAATGTCTTCCGACAGGTCCTACTGCAGGACAACACTAGGACTCAACCACTGTAATCCATTCTTCTGTTCCACAAACAGAATTCAAGACAGACACACACCTTGTCGTCCTTGCAGTACATCTCATACTGCTGGATCATCTGCCTGCTGGCCAGGCTGCCATGGTAGACGATGGCATTCATGTCGGTCCAGGTGGCGAACTCCCTCTCCCAGTTGGTGATGGTGGAGAGGGGGGCGATGACCAGGAAGGGGCCCTGGACCCCGGCACCAGACACCTCAGACAGCAGAGAGATAGACTGGATGGTCTTCCCTAGACCCATCTCATCGGCCAGGATACAGTTCTGCCTGTAGGGTGAGAAGATGTGTCAATACATTGCCACACACACACTCAGCAAAAAAAAAGAAATGTCTTCTGTCAACTGCGTTTATTTTCAGCAAACTTAACATGTGTAAATATTTGTATGAACATAACAAGATTCAACAACTGAGACAAACTGAACAAGTTCCACAGACATGTGACTAACAGTAATGGAATAATGTGTTCCTAAACAAAGGTGTGGGGGGGGGGCAAAACCAAAAGTAACAGTCAGTATCTGGTGTGGACACCAGCTGCATTAAGTACTGCAGTGCATCTCCTCCTCATGGACTGCACCAGTTCTTGCTGTGAGATGTTACCTCACTCTTCCAAAAAGGCACCTGCAAGTTCCAGGGTGGCCCTAGCCCTCACCCTGCGATCCAACAGGTCCCAGACGTGCTCAATGGGATTGAGATCCGGGCTCTTCGCTGGCCATGGCAGAACACTGACATTCCTGTCTTGCAGGAAGTCACGCACAGAACGAGCAGTATGGCTGGTGGCATTGTCATGCTGGAGTGTCATGTCAGGATGAGCCTGCAGGAAGGATACCACATGAGGGAATCTTCCCTGTAACGCACAGCGTTAAGATTGCCTGCAATGACAACAAGCTCAGTCCGATGATGCTGTGACACACCGCCTCAGACCATGACGGACCCTCCACCTCCAAATCAATCCCGCTCCAGAATACAGGCCTCGGTGTAACGCTCATTCCTTTGACGATAATCGCGAATCCGACCATCACCCCTGGTGAGACAAAACCGCGACTCGTCGGTAAAGAGCACTTTTAGACAGTCCCGTCTGGTCCAGCGACGTTGGATTTGTGCCCATAGGCGACGTTGTTGCCGGTGAGGTCTGGTGAGGACCTGCCTTACAACAGGCCTACAAGCCCTCAGTCCAGCCTCTCTCAGCCTATTGCGGACAGTCTGAGCACTGATAAAGGGATTGTGCGTTCCCTGGTGTAAGTCGGGCAGTTGATGTTGCCAGCCTGTACCTGTCCCACAGGTGTGATGTTCAGATGTACCGATCCTGTTGTTAAACGTGGTCTGCCACTGCGAGGACGATCAGCTGTCCGTCCTGTCTCCCTGTAGACAGTACGGACATTGCAATTTATTGCCCTGGCCACATCTGCAGTCCTCATGCCTCCTTGCAGCATGCCTAAGGCACATTCACGCAGATGAGCAGGGACCCTGGGCATCTTTCTTTTGGTGTTTTTCAGAGTCAGTAGAAGGGCCTCTTTAGTGTCCTACGTTTTCATAACTGTGACCTTAATTGCCTACCGTCTATAAGCTGTTAATGTCTTAAAACCTTTTAGGGCTAGGCGTCCCAGCTAGACATAAACATTTAGGTACATACAAGTGTCTTATATCAGTTGAAAGCTTAAATTCTTGTTAATCTAACTGCACTGTCCGATTTACAGTAGCTATTACAGCGAAAACATGCCATGCGATTGTTTGAGGACGGTGCACCACAAAATATTTTTCCACTGGCACAGGTTTCATAAATTCACAAATAGCGATTAAATATTCACTTACTTTTTGAAAATCTTCCTCTGATTTGTCATCCAAAGGTTCCCAGCTATAACATGTAGTGTTGTTTTGTTAGATAAAATCCTTCTTTATATCCCAAAAAGTCAGTTTAGTTAGCGCCATCGATTTGAGTAATCCACTCGTTCAACATGTAGAGAAAGGAATCCGAAAATCTACCCCTAAACTCTGTTTCAACAAGTCAAAATACATTTCTATTCACTCCTCAGATACCCTAAATGTAATTAAACTATAATATTTCTTACGGAAAGAAGTATGTTCAATAGGAAACCGATTTTAGCAGCTGTGTCCTGTCTTCATGGCGCGCGCAAACACGAATTTCCAAGACTGTGTCCTTCTACTAAAACTGTTATTTCTTATTCGCTTCTTACGTTACAAGCCTGAAACCTTGAACATAGACCGCTGACAACCTATGGAAGCCATAGGAATTGCATCCAGGGAGCTAATTTTCAGTGTGACCTTATACTTGCCATTTGTAAGAGGATRGTCCCTCAAAATAAATAAGTATGTTTGGTTTTTCTCYTACCATATCTATTGTGTTATATTCTCCTACATTATTTTAACATTTCTACAAACTTCAAAAGTGTTTTCTTTCCAATGGTACCAATWACATGCATATCCTGGCTTCAGGGCCTGAGCAACAGGCTTTGGGCTAGTCATTCAGGCGGAAATTGAGAAAAAAGGGGCCTAGCCCTATTTATTAAAACGACTGTTCCACAGATGCATGTTCATTAATTGTTTATGGTTCATTGAAGAAACGTGGGAAACCGTGTTAAAAACCTTTACAATTAAGATCTGTGAAGTTATTTGGATTTTTACTAATTATCTTTGAAAGACAGGGTCCTGAGAAAGGGACGCTTCTTTTTTTTGCTGAGTAGACAGACCAGTCAAAGTTTGGACACCTACTCATTCAAGAGCTTTTCTTAATTTTTACATTGTAGAATATTAGTGAAGACATCAAAACTATGAAATAACACATATGGAATCATGTAATAACCAAGAAAGTTTTACATCATTTGATAATCTTCTTCAAAGTAGTCACCCTTTGCCTTGACAGCTTTACACACTCTTGGCATTCTCTCAAACAGTCTTGAAGGAGTTCCCACATATGCTGAGCGCTTGTTGGCTGCTTTTCCTTCACTGCGGTCCAACTCATCCCAAATTGGGTTGAGGTTGGGTGATTGTGGAGGCCAGGTCATCTGATGCAGCACTCCATCACTCTCCTTCTTGGTCAAATAGCCCTTACACAGCCTGGAGGTGTGTTTTGGGTCATTGTCCTGTTGAAAAACAAATGATAGTCCCACTAAGCGCAAACCAGATGGGATGGCGTATCGCTGAGGAATGCTGTGGTAGCCATGCTGGTTAAATGTGCCTTGAATTCTAAATACGGTGGGAACCACACATGCAGAGATCATCTGTTCACCTACTCTGCATCTCACAAAGACATGGCGGTTGGAACCAAAAATATCAAATTTGGACTCARWCACAAAAARGAMAAATTTCCACTGCTCGTGTTTCTTGGCCCAAGCAAGTCTCTTCTTCTTATTGGTGTTCTTTAGTAGTGGTTTCTTTGCAGCAATTCGACCATGAAGGCCTGATTCACGCAGTCTYCTCTGAACAGTTGATGTTGATGTGTCTGTTACTTGCACTTATTTGGGCTGCAATTTCTGAGGCTTGTAACTAATGAACTTATCCTCTGCAGCAGAGGTAACTCTGGGTGTACCATTCCTGTGGTGGTCCTCATAAGAGCCAGTTTCATCATAGCGCTAGATGGCTTTTGCGACTGCACTTGAAGAAACTTTCAAAGTTCTTTAAATTTTCCGCATTGACTGACCTACATGTCTTAACGTAATGATTGACTGTCATTTCTCTTTATTATTTGAGCTGTTCTTGCCATAATATGGACTTGGTCTTATACCAAATARGGCTATCTTCTGTATACCACCCCTACCTTGTCACAACACAACTGATTGGCTCTAACACATTAAAGAAGAAAGAAATTCCACAAATTAACTTTTAACAAGGCACACCTGTTAATTGAAATGCATTCCAGGTGACTACCTCGTGAAGCTGGTTGAGAGAATGCCAAGAGTGTGCAAAGCTGTCATCAAGGCAAAGGGTGGCTATTTTGAAGAATCTCAAATATATTTTGGATTTGCTTAACACTTTTTTTGTTACTACATGATTCCACATGTTATTTTTCTACAATGTAGAAAATAGTAAAAAAATAAGAAAAACTCTGGTGTGTCTGAACTTTTGACTGGTACTGTATGTATGTATGTATGTATGTATGTATGTATGTATGTATGTAAATAATGGGATATGAAATGCATTCAAAAGCACAAAGAAATGTCAGTACCTGTTGTACCAGTTGAAGAGCAGCCAGTTGACTCCCTCTAGCTGGTATTCTCGAAGTACGTTCCCACTCTTGTACTCTCTGAATTCCTCCAGCTTCTTCCATGCAGCCGCTTGGGGTCGGGGCTAATGAGAGGAGTGAATGGTTTAGACTGAGGAATGATGACATAGGAGACTAGAGCAGTGGCACTCACATGGAACGCATCTGACACTCACCGTTCTCTTGAGCTGAGGTTGGCGGTCCTGGATCTTCCTAAACTCCTCCACCTTGTCCTCATCCACGTCCTCCCTCAGCTCCCAGGTGGCGTCTTCATAGGGCAGAGAGCACCACTTCACCAAGTAATACACCACCGGCTGAGGAGATACAATACACTTTTAGAGAAATAATCCTGACTCTGAATTTTCACAATGAGATCAATTCGTGGTTTACAAGAACAGATTTCAAGATTTGTCCTTTAGAAATCAGAATTTAGTCAGGCAGGAGTGCTGCATCCTCACAGATATCAGAGGCATGGTATGGACTTCTCTCACCTCTCCATTGTCCTTGTCCACACTGTTGGATTCATCCAAGATACGGTCCACCTCCACATAGTCTGGGTTGAAGGCCTCCTCCTCCTGGGGACAGGGGCACAGAAGGGAGAAGACACAAAATAGACACTGACTACGATCCCTGGAGTTCATCTCTATACACATTCTYATCTACTTGTCAATTGGAGGGCTACTGCTTTTCTGTGAAAGAGGCCATGGGCATTCCCTTACCTCCTGTAAGAGGAGTCTCATTTGTGCGTGTTTGATCTTGAATCTCTTCAGCTTCTGATGGATCCTCTTGTCTCTCTCCAGCTGCTCCAGAGTGGCCCACTCACAGTGCATGTAGGAGCTGAGAGAGGGAACAGGAGGRTTTAGGAGTTAGCTATGGACACCCCAAACAATTTAATGGATCTCACACCAGTATTTTAGTCAATAGACCGTAATCAGGGATTAGCACACCAAAGTGTAACGAACAAAAGGAGTGACACTTACTAGTTCTTATATTTGACAAAGAATTCCTCAGCATTTATATAATGTCCTGGAGACACCTTTAAWATATGGAGAGAGGAACAAAGATACATAATGATTTGCAAYTTCTTAAAATCAGCAAAGTCGATAAATACTAACAATTAAAATAAGAAATAAATAGCACAGTAAGCACACTCACCTCCTTTTTAGTTAGCCTCATGGACAAGACTTTGTCTACAATTGCTGCATCTTCCTCGTTGGGGTTTTCCTGTGATACATGTGTGTTATACAGCGGTCATTTGCATGTGATAAACAAAACAGAACAGCCCAAACTTGATGAGATCTCCCACTCACCACAAAGAACTGCATGCTGGAAAGGCCGTCCCCGTCCAACTGCAGCTCCTGTTTGAGCTGGTCTCCCATCAGCTGCCCCGCTGCCCCTCCGGTAATGGACGCCACCGCTGCCGTCGTGGTTACGTCCACGTCCTCCTCCGGCTCATCCTCGTCGTCAGTGATTTTGATGTCCAAGTCCTCCGTGTACTTCTTCCTCTTCACCTGACGGTTAGAGCGCCTCTTCTGGTGGGGTGACATACAAACAAGTCAGACATCAGTCAGGAAGTCTGACACAAACAGCCAGTACAACACTGAACGTATTATGTTCATAAACGTCGAATCAGGGATGTGCGTTTATTGAAGTGCCATTTACAAAGTGGTGATAGAAAAAGAGATCATACTATACAGTAGTGTAGTGTAGCGTCATGCTTGTGTGTGGGGGGGAAAAGTGGTTGTGTTGTGTGTAGGTTTGTCAGTAGGAGGGATGTGTCTCACCGCTAACATGTCCTCCTCCAGGGCCTTAGAGGGAGAGGCAGGGCTCAAYTCCCCATCAGAGTGGTCTGAGGAGGCATTCCTCTTCCTCTTCTTACCCCCCACTAGAGTGATYGTACTGGGGCGAGAGAGAGAGGACGAGAAAGATGGTTAGTTTCGGRAAAATAGATATTACACTCAAAATTAAATGACAGAACTGCTCCTAACAAACTTACTTGATCTTTGCCTTGCTTTTGCTTTTGCTGCCGCTGGTTCCAGCCACCCCTACAGGTGTCCCTACAGCAGCTCCACCTGCTGCCTTGGCCTTGCCTTTCTTCTCAGCACAAGCTATGCCCTTCCCCCCTGTCCCTGGTGGGCTTTTCTTCTTACTCCCGCCTCCTCCCCCCTTCTTTTTAGCTCCAGGTGTGCCAGTGGTCGTCGCAGCAGCCCCTTTGTCAGCAGCCTTCTGTCCAGCAGGCAGTTCGTCCTGGTTGAGAACTCGTGGAATGTTCCTCTCTCCCCGGGCCTTTGCTCTGGCGATAGCCTCGGCCACAATGCGGTTGGCCTTCTCCTGCTTGCCCAGGGTCTCCACACGCCGTACAGGCTCCTGGGCCTTGGCTAGCCGTATCCCTGTTGATGCCATGGTGGTGGTGGTGGAAGGGGCAGAGCCGGCAGCCGAGGTGTTGATGACCTTCACTACGGAGACAGTACCGCCTGCTGTGGAGGTGGAGCTCATCTGGGGAAGAGATGAGATGGACGAGTTAAGAGTAAGGAAGAAAAAAAAAAACACTGACAAGTGAGATGTGCAATTCAGGACTACATATATTGATACATGAGGCATGTGTGTGTATACCTGTGGTTGCAGCAGCAGTTTGAGGGGCATGGCCAGTCTCTGTCCACCTTGCCCCTGGGAGATCTGAACCACCTGTGGGCTGCTACCTTGCCCTCCAGACACCAGCTGAAACTGCAAAACAGAGACAGTTCAAGTTACAGATCAMAGTCTTCATAGAGCAGGTCAGTATTTCTGATTAGTTAAATGAGSATAATTTTGTAATTACTAATTCAGGCCACTCCTCCTTACCTTGGGTACCCCCTGTTGGTTGGGTTGCTGCTGCACTTGCAGCTGGATGGTAAGTACTTTAGGCTGCGCCCCCGTCTGCCCTGCCCTGGCCTGGGTGAGAGCAGCCAGCTGACCCCCTTGGAGGACCAGCTTCCCTGGGAGGTTACCCAACACCAGCCTCTGCTGCTGGCCCTGCTGCAGCTGACCTGACCCACCCACCGTCACAGCACCCCCCTGGGTCGTGCCACCATGGGGCTGCTGCAGCACCAGGGTGATCCTCTTAGCTTCACCCTGAGGTGAGAGCAATTATCAATTAGAAATGAGAAGATGTTGATTAAATTACAAATGTACAATCTTGAGACCTGAGGTGGAGACCAGGTCACTGTATTCCTGACTACTCAAAACAAAGCATTTGATCATTCTGATGGTCAGGTCAAAGGGCAGTCTTACCTGCTGTGGCACTGTAGTGAGGGTAACCCCTTGTGGTCGGACTGAAGTGGTGCCTGTAGCAGTGGCAGTAACCTGTGTTTGCATGGTAGACTGTAGCTGCACCTGTGTCTGGGGCTGTAGCTGGATTTGCTGCGCTTGGGCAAGCTGGGCCTGCGGTATTTGCATCTGGACAGTTTGCGTCTGGCCCTGGGGCATGGAGATCAACTGCACCTGCTTCAGGGGTCTGTTGGGCGACTGAACTAGCCTCTGTATCCCAGTCCCCACCTTCACCTGTCCCTGCCCAGGAGACGCTTGGTTCAGGACCGTTCCTCCAGACAGTATCTGCATGCCAGGCCTAAGTTGGGTTCCAGACAGTACCCTGGCAAAGGTGACCTTCCCCGCTTGGGAGCCTGTCCCAGGAACAGTCTGCAGCACCTGTGCATGCCCCCCAGGTCCCTTCAGGATGACAATCTTGGAGCCTCCCTGCCCTCCGGCCTGCTGGGTGATGGCAGCTAGCTGCTGAGGAGTAAGCTGCTGTGCGATCTGTGTGAGCTGCTGTGTGGTGAATTGTTGTGTTGTGATCTGTTGTGTGGTGCCAGCAGAGCTATTGACAGTCAGAGGTGAGCCCAGCAGGACTGTGGCAGCCCGACTAGTGTTACTGGCTACAGAGAGTGTTGTCTGAGGTACTGTTGAAGCGATTGAAACAGTCTGAGGGAGGGCGAATGGGACTGGGGCCAGCTGCTGCACAGGGACCGGGTCTGGGATGGTTGGAGYTGCCACTGGTATGCTGAGAGCTGGGGTGGGTTCATAGGGGGGTTCAATCTGCCCCAGAGCCAGCTTCAGAGCCTCCTCCACAGGGTCTGAGGAACCCTGGGTGAAGGCATCGCCTGGCAGAGCATCCAGGTTGAACAGCGGCGTGTCATCAAAGAGGTCCATGATGGGGTCTGCCATGTTGCCCAGTCCACAGAAGATTTAGAGAACAAAACAGCCTTGCTCTCAGTCAGAAAGACAGGGGATCCGTAAATCTGCCCAGAATGTGCACTTAAAAAAACTATTGGAAAAACAAAAAATAATTTTTAATTAATCCAAGATCATCAATATTATTCTGAGAACGCATATCAATAACATATAATTCACTTACTAAAATTGACTAATTCTGTGGTTTCAGTCCAGTGCAGAGAATTGAATTGTATCCTCCAATGACAAATATTGGAGTGGTGGTGTAGATGGTGGGGAAAATGAGCTAGATACCAGAGAAAGACGCTCAGGGAAGAGGAGAGTCCCCCTGTTTCTCCACTTCTTCCTCACCCCTTTCCTCTTCCTTGTTTTCAGTGCCTAATTCTGTCCTCTGCGCTGTGTGTAATGATGGGATGGATGCCCATCTGCGAGATCATTCGCTGAGGTCTCTTTCCTAAAGCAGAAAAGGAGAAGATAAAGACTTAGCTTAACCAGGAAAAAGTGGTTAAGCTAAAACTGCTCTCTTGGTGAGGTGAAATGGTCTGAATTGTCATGTGGTARCTAGCTAGTAACGTTAGCTAACTAGTTGGTTAACTAGTTAGCCATCTAGCTACCTATAACAACAAACTTGTGGTTTCTGTTTTTTCTTGAATCAAACATGCCTTCATTATGATCATAGACCATTTTAAAAGCAGTATTTGTATGGAAATTAATAGTTTAAATGGCAAGTGGGAGAAACCCATCTGTCTATACATGGTCAGACGTTTCTGACTGTGTTGTTCTCGGCAAAACGGTTAGAGACAACGTTAGCATTGAATGGCTATTGGCATTGCATAACCCACATAAAGCGGGGTTGGGATTAACATCTATTTCAAAAGGTATATAAATAACTACTGCAATGTCAGTCAATAGCTAACATCTTCATAATTTACTGCATACCATCCACTCTTTCAATCTCATCAACAAACCGGACCAAACCAAAGCAACGTGCCACAATAACCATACTAGCCTGTCTACGATCAGACACGGGTAAGGCCGCAATGGCATTTGGGATGGACTACGTCTGTTATTCATTTAAAAAAAATACCGCATAATAACCATCCACTGCCTCGACTCTCTCAGTTATCATTTCGGGGTGCTACATTTACCTTTGCATCGACACACATGGCTTTCTCCGTCTCACAACACTGTACGATTACAGGAAACGGCCAGGAAAGAGCAGGAACTAACGTTCTTGCCAGCGAAAACGTTGAAAGTGTACCCCTCGGRTACCACCCACTTGACTATCATTGGTCTGAATGTACACTAGCCGGCAGCATCCCTACAAGCCATTGGCTAAAATGGATTGTCTATCATCCAATGAACGAAATCCTGGGCGGAAGACAGTAATGGACATAGTTAGGTTGAGAAAACAATAAATGCGGCCTAGTTGGGACAATTTGGCTCAGCAGTCCTACACGTTGGATGTTGCTGTCAAACCAGCAGCTGAGTTTACCGCATGTTAAACTTGAGTACGATTTTAAGATGTCATATATTCCATAAATCATTTCTCTATCTATGGTGTTTTTTTTGCAAACCATCAAACAATGTGACCTCATAGTCTTACATTTTCAGACTCTACAAAAAGGAGACCATGTTTGCTCACTCACACATTGTTTAACCCATCTTTAAAATTGTAGCTATACCCAGACCAGAGATACTTATTTTAAAAAACATTTTATTTTCATAGGCATTTTTACAGGCTAAATCAAAACTGAAATGCACCATGGCTTATGGGGCTCCCGAGTGGCACAGCGTTCTAAGGCACTGCATTTCAGTGCTAGAGGCGTCACTACAGACCCTGGTTTGATCCCGGGCTGTATCACAACCGGCCGTGATTGGGAGTACCATAGGGCGSTGCACAATTGGCCCAGCGTCGTCCGGCTAGGGTTTGGCCGGGGTAGGCCGTCATTGTAAAATAATAATTTGTCCTTAACTGACTTGCCTAGTTTAAAGTAGGAGGCCTCTTTTAGTAGGTAGTGTGCCAGTTCAGTTTGTGTGTACCCCAAAAATAAACACACAAGACAATACCCAGTGTAAAGTTAAAAWAAGAGAGCGCCATACACAAACTCTTCTAATTGGGCTAAAGTGAGATGAAGGCCTGAGTCTTTCTGGTAACGGACATCATCTCCTCAGGAGGCAGTTACTGGACAACATGGCATTTGAAAGGTAATTGTGAGGGGTCATTTACTCCTATGCTGCCAGTGAGGCACCTTATAGAGATGAAGAGGATACAATGTTATTAAAACATACTGTATCCATGATAAACATATATATTTTACCTTTATTTAAAGATAGGTGGACAACAGAGTAAATATAATCACACACACACACAAACTAGATTTAACAACTCAACATTGCCGCCTAGAGGTGATTGTGTGGGTGAACTGTGAGTGTGAGCCTGTTCCTCTGTTTTGGAGGTCTCCAATGTCATGTACTGTACAGTAGGAAAACACAAAATCCGTTACTGGATACACATTACTTGACTTCTTTTAAAATAAAAACTTGAACCTCATGTTTAATAAAATCACAAAGAAGCATATTTAGAATTATTTTAACCTGTTCCATTTTATTTACGTTAGACTCATTTTCTATGTAATCACGTGTAAAAAGTAGGCTAGCAGCATTGTGTAATTTTTTTAAATAAAAAAATAGAAAAGTAGACATTTGCATTTAACTAGTACATAACTCAATATTTTGAATAAGTATATATTTAAGCAACGCCCGAGGGGGTGTAGTATATGGCCAATATACCACAGCTAAGGGCTGTTTTCAAGCATGACGCAACACAGAGTGCCTGGATACAGCCATATACCACAAATCCCCGAGGTGCTTTGTTGCTATTATAAACTGGTGACCAACGTAACTAGAAGAGTAAAAAGTAATCTTTTGTCATACCCGTGGTATAATATATTTATAAACTGAGTGATTTTGTAATGGCTGGAATTAAATAAATGGAACGGAGTCAAACGTGGTTTGCTCATGTTTGATGTGTTTGATACGGTTCCATTAAATCCATTCAAGCCATTACAATGAGCCCGCCCTCCTATAGCTCCTCCCACCACCCTCTTTTGCCTGATACATGATCTGTGAAAAAATCCCTTTACATTTTTACCCAGGGAATATTTTGTCCAGAGTGCATATTTTGCTGTTGTACCGCAAAAGGAGAACTTGCTCAAACTGATCATCAGTCAAACCATTCCTTTTAGGGGTGAGAATGTTCCCGTTATGACTGAAGAGGCGCTCCACAAGAGCACTTGAGGGTAGGATGGCATTGAATTTGAGGAACAGCTTTCTCACTCTCTGGAAGTATTTCAGGCAACTGAGATTTTTGCTGGTTCCCTCGAGGTACCTCCGGACTTCCTCTTCTGTGTCACTGTTGCCAGTCCCAGGTCCGAAACTAAAGAATTCGTCTTCTGACTGCACGCTGTCGCTGCTGATTGGCGCACCATCAGTCAGCTCCAAACGGGTTGCCTCAGCCACCAGCATCAAATGCATGTCTTCCCTCTCAGCTTCTGGTAGCCACCACAAACGGAATTGTGGTGTAGTTGCTGTCGCCATTTTTGCATCYAGACTGGCAAAGAGCTGTTTGAAACGGGAATCTATCGCGTCTAGAACAGGGTTGATGACGTCCAAGAGATAAAGTGCAAGAGTTTTCTTCTCACATAGCTTTTTCTTCAATGTGAGTACCGTAGGTATGACCAGTCCAAGAAAACATTTTTGCTCTCCTTGGAAGAGTTCCAGTGCAAAAGCAAGTGGCTTGAAGACATTTATGTATTCTTTTAAAAATGCTATCTCATAAGATAGCAGTCTTGGGACCCCAAAGCTGTCACAAACATCCATTAGTTTTGTTTCAGGGAGAGAGACCATCTTTTCCACTGCAGAGTATTCAGAAATCCAGCGACTCACAGAAGGAGCGGTCAATTTCATTTTCTCTATGTCCTCCACTGCTGCTATAGCCAATGGGGATTGGTGGATGCTGTTCCATATGGCAAAACATTTGGCCATTGCGCTGCAGTACACTTGGGCAGTTTCTCCCTGTTGTGATAGAACTTGCGCTAGATCGTGGGAGGCAATCAGATTCAATGCGTGCGATGCACATCTCTGGTGCGGCAGCAGAAAGAGGTGCATGGCCTCATCTGCTCCGTCAAGTATGGTGCCCACGTCCTGAAATTCAACAATGTCATCTTCATAGTTGTCATTGTCCCCCTTTGAAAACTCTTTGAAGACTTTGACGAAGTTGCTGCCATTATCAGTGACTGTAGCCTGAAGTTTGTTTTCAATATTGTAAGCCAAATGAATCTCGTGTATTTTGGCTGCAATTGTTTCAAATGTGTGCGAGCCCCGTATTCTGGCACAGGCAAGTGCAGCAGACTTCCTCTCCAGCTCATTCTTCTCAATCCAATGACATGTCATCCCAATGTAGCTTCTGTTGTGAGCTGACCAGATATCAGCTGTAGTGCACACAGATTGTACACTGTTCAGCTTTTCCTTTAGCTCCTCCTTCATTTTGGAGTATGCCATCATAATTCCATTGATAAAAGTATTTCGGGTCATGGACATCTTCCCTCCACTTAAGCCCTCAATCAACTTCCTGAAAGCAGGCTGTTCCAAGACAGACAGCGACTGGACATTTTCCACCATAAAGTTGAAGACCAGGGTGTTCACTTTTGGCTGTGACGCCATTTGATTGACAAGGTTTTCCAGCTTGGATTTCTTGTAGCGTGGCTCCTTAGGAGAGTCTGTGGGTGATCCATTGGGTCCATCCATCTCACCTTTAGGCGACTTCAGATACATGATTGCATGCTTTCTCTGAAATACAATCAAAAAAAAGAATGTATTAATACACCTTAATTTACAGTATATCAGAACATCCCTAGAACACCCAACCTATTTATTGTCATATGTACCAGAGCCAGATACTGTCCCATAATCTTTTGAATGTGCTTTAAGATTATATCATCAAATTTCATTTAAAGGGGCAATCAGCAGTTGAAACTACAACAAAGCAAACWCCCCACCCCTGTTTCTGTAAAAATCTGAGAGACAGGGCTGGAGAAATGTAACCACTCTCAAATTCATAGACAGAGCTATGAATGTGAGGACTGGCCATCCATTATAGTTTTAACCAAGTTGAGGCTATGTAGTGTTTGTTTACATTTACTTTAATTACAAACATTGGCGTAAAACAAGCTTATATTTCAGGTTCTGATGGAGTATAACATTTGAACTAGGCTTATGAGGCATTTATAAGTTATATTCTTCAAGAATCAATGGGTACATATCATTCATTTAAAAAATCAAAAAATTGATGTGGCAACTGCTCCTTTAAGATATATTTGTAGATTAATTTACTTGTACCTTTTACGGCGATTATTTTTATGAAGAACATTTTCATAATTTGTTGGCGCTTGAAGCCCATTCAAAAAACTACAAGGCTGAGAGGGCAGTTACACTGACCACCAGTAGTAGTACCCCATATGTCCATGATATACATTTCATTAAGGGTGCATCTCAATAGCCWTATGTGGCTTCCTCGCCTCATCTCCATCTCCTTCATCTTTACTAATAGGAAACAACAGGTCAGGTGAAACTTGGTTGATCCCTTTACTTTCAACTTTTTCTAGTCACAAAATACAGAGGTTTAATCATTAGACCAAACCATTGCAAAACGGAACGTGAGTTTCTATTGGACAAATTCAGGTAGGTCCATCCCCGTTTCGTTTGCTTACATTTAAGAAACGTTTTGCAACAGAATTGGCGTGATGAATACATGCCTCTGTATTGAGACACTGCCCCCTCCCCCCCMAAAAATGTATTTGTTGTTGCTGTTTTTRTGTTTTTTGTTGTTGCAGTTTTCGAGTAGGTGAAAATTACGATGCATTGCAATGTTTGAATATAATTTCAATTAAAATGTTAGAATTTCATTTCCAAGTGACTTTTTTTGGTACTTGCTATACAGTATCCTTGGGATTCAATTGACGTTGAACTGTAAAATGGTTATGGTAAGGTTTAGTGTGGTAAGAATATGGCAACGCATGAGGGAACCAATGAAATGTCCGTATASGCTCGATGAAATGTACCAGCACCCAATCAAAACACAGTAAAGCCGTCATTATTTTATTGTGAAAGAACGTTAGTAGCTAGGCCGGAGGTGGTTTATAAAGTTGGTACGGGCCACATGTTTTACAAACGACCTGCTTTTTTTTAACCCACCATAGAACATGTTAATTGAAAGCATTCAACTCACCTCCAAATGTTTCTTCAGATTTGATGTCGAGTTCTTGGAGGTAGACAACATGCGGATTTTGGGTTTGCATAGAACACACTGGACGGTCATATTTTTTTCTCTTAATTCCTTGAAAATGAAATGTTGTCTATATTGCCAGACATGGAAAGATGTGGCAAGAGCACCGGCATCCATTTTTAAGAAATTATCCGCGCAATGTGTCGTATTTAGTGCGAGACTGCAAGCGGTCAAACAGGGGTGTATTCATTTCGGCAATTCTGTTGCAAAACGTTTCGTTTGTTAAAACAGAAACAGTTTACTCCAAACGGAAGTTTTTATTAACGAAAACGAGACTTTCTATTTGACAAATTCARGTAGGTCCCCCCTGTTTGTTCCGTTTGCACCCGATGTAGTCTAATCTGGTGCTGTTTGGTTCTTTTAAACTGTAAACAGTTTCCGTTGCAAGACGTAATGAATACACCCCAGACAAAGCGCACTGCAATGGCCTGATTACGTAACGACGTAATCTGGATTACTTGTAATGCGTTACTACGATTGGTTGCTTTTTAACCAAGTAACCTAGCCCCCTGTGTGTTTGTGGACATGTTCCAGGTTGTCTTTATTGCAGTCGGTATGATCGCATCTCAGGAGATATTGATGTGGCTCCTTTATTATTGAGTGTGTCCCTAATTATATTTTAAAAGGAACTGAATGGCAATAATTTGACCAAATTGTCACCATAAAAATATTATATTTTGATCTTGTGGCATATATCATAGAGATTTGCGCCAAAYACAACATGTGTAGACCTTACCGTGAACTGCTTACTTATGAGCCCTTAACCAACAATGCAGAGTTTATAAAAAGTAATACAAATGTGCTAAATAAACTAAAGGAAAATAGTAAAATAGCAACAACAAAAAAAGCAGCAATGTGAAGAGTGTGAAGGAATGTGAATATACAGTGCATTCAGAAAGTATACAGCCCCCTTCACCTTTTCCACATTTTGTTATGTTACAGCCTTWATCTAAAATGCATTAAATTWAAAAAAAATCCTCAATCTWCACACAATACCCCATACTAAGACAGAGAAAATAGGTTTTTAGATATTTTTGCCAAAGTATAAAAAATACCTTATTTATATATGTATTCAGACCCTTTGCTATGAGACTCGAAATTGAGCTCAGGTGCATCCTGTTTCCATTGATCATCCTTGAGATGTTTCTACAACTTGATTGGATTACCTGTGGTAAATTCAATTGATTGGACATGATTTGGAAAGGCACACACCTCTCTATATAAAGTCCTACAGTTGACAGTGCATGTCAGAGCAAAGAGCTCCGTGACAGGATTGTGTCGAGGAACAGACCTATGGAACGCCGTTTGGGTCTTTCCGTGTCAAAAAAGATACGATGTGTCAAATAAGCTTGTTGACCAATCAGTTAATTGATCCCCAATCCTTAGGTAAAGCTGTACAGTGCAATATGAATGTCAATACACACAATAGGCTGACTGGGGAGGTGATTTCACACACGCGATAAGAGCTACAACGCTAATATTTGCGTAAAGTCTTCACAGTTATGTTCTGTGGGTGTCACCGAGTAGACTGATACCCCATTTCATTGCTTCACATTCCAACATTGTTTTACATTATCTAGTCTAAATATGGCATGACTCCGCCAATTTTAACYTTCTGCATCACTTTCAAAGTACGTTTATTTTGAAGGCAAACCACAAATTCCACTATTGTGCCTAATCCTTATTGTGGCTAGCTTCTATAAGSGATTTGCGTCAATTCAAATCTGGTATCAGGACAAAATGTGATTCAGAGTCACCGAATATACTTTAAGTATTTTTATTMAACTCAAGCGATAAATGGTAAATGCAATTTTCGTATATACGGGTTCACTGTAACACCTCTCAGGGTAGAACAGAGAACTGGCAGGATGTAAGTAAACAGCTGTTCTTATACTGTGATAGACGTAGTTCCAACCCGTCTGTTGGCCTATCACAGTAGAGGCTGAGCGTGGTTTAAACTTGCTTAGCCTATCGCCGGCGCTCAGGCTGGTCCCAGCCTCTTGGCGCTCCTTGGTGTCCGGCGCTGTTGCTGTGTAGATTACGCTCCCACACCCTAGAGACTGAGGTCAGACAGTTCTGTAACATTGTTTGAGCCACTTGCACCTGCATAGAAAGCATACTGTTCTCGCTCAAGGTTAACCACAGCTTCTCAGCACACTTATCTGGGGCAAAATGTTACTTCCMGCACACACACAGGAACCTASACCAACAGTTGCTAATATTCAATTATAGCGCAATAAACACGGATCCTCACACTTCACAACACATAATCCGGTCCGGTTGAGCCTCACTAGCCAGATGAAGCTAGCTGGCTGTTTATAATGTTAGTTTTGGCCAACAGGATTAAGTAGTTGGCTAGCTATTTATTTTCATGAACTAAAGTTAAATGTCAATAGGCAAACAACAAGTGGCTACCTAGCTAATACTTACAAGGATTCCTAAATCATTGCTAAGAATAATAAAAATGACTGCATTTTCTACTGGTCACTGTTTTCAGGCAGGTTGTATTGGTGCTAGCTAGGTACCAAGCTAAAGSTAGCTAGCTATCCCAGAAGTAGCGGTCCAACAAATTATGCTTTATTACCAACGTAAACACATTGTTCGTGGCCAGTGTGTGCTTGTTTGCAGATTTTTTTTTACAGCTTTGACAGTGCTACTGATAGTAGTGGTGGCGCTTGGCTTGCACGTGCAAATTCAGCACACAAAACATTGTAYAATRGAATTGTGTTATTTGACATGTCAAATTAAAAGCTTATTTAACCGTTAATAGTGTTATTTGATGTCTTTTTTCACACGCAAAGACCCAAACGACATTCCATACTRACCTGGGGAAGGGTACCAAAAAAGTTCTGCAGCATTGAAGGTCCCCAAGAACACAGTGGCCTCCATCATTCTTAAATAAAAKAAGTTTGGAACCACCAAGACTCTTCCTAGAGCTGGCTGCCCAGCCAAACTGAGCAATCGGGGGAGAAGGGCCTTGGTCTGGGAGGTGACCAAGAACCCAATGGTCACTCTGACAGAGCTCCTCTGTGGAGATGGGAGAACCTTCCAGAAGGACAACCATCTCTGCCGCAATTCACCAATCAGGCCTTTATGGTAGAGTGGCCAGACGGAAGCCACTCCTCAGTAAAAGGCACATGACAGCCCGCTTGGAGTTTGCCAAAAGGCCCCTAAAGGACTCTGATCATGGTAAACAATATTCTCTGGTCTGATGAAACCAAGATTGAATTCTTTGTCCTGAATTCCAAGTGTCACGTCTGGAAGAAACCAGGCACCGCTCATCACCTGGCCAATACCATCCCTACGGTGAAGCATGGTAGTGCCAGCATCATGCTGKGTGGATGTTTTCAGCGGCAGGGACTGGGAGAMTAGTCAGGATCGAGGGAAAGATGAACGGAGCAAAGTGCAGAGAGATCCTTGATGACAACTTGCTCCAGAGTGCTCAGGACCTCAGACTGGGGCGAAGGTTCACCTTCCAACAGGACAACGACCCTAAGCACACAGCCAAGACAACGCAGGAGTGGCTTTGGGACAAGTCTCAGAATGTCCTTGTGTGGCCCAGCCAGAGCCCTGAACATCTCTGGAGAGACCTGAAAATAGCTGTGCAGCGACGCTCCCCTTCCAACCTGACAGAGCTTGAGAGGATCTGCAGAGAAGAATGGGAGAAACTCCCCAAATTCAGCTGTGCCAAGCTTGTAGTGTCATACCCAAGAAGATTTGAGGCTGTAATCACTGCCAATGGTGCTTCAACAAAGTTATGAGGAAACAGTCTGAATACTTAAATGTAAATTGGATATTTTAGGTTTTTATTTTTAATAMATTTGCTAAAATGTCTAAAAACCTGTTTTGGCTTTGTCATTATCAGGTATTTTGTGTAGATTGATGAGGGGGGAAACAATTTAATCAATTTTAGGATTAGGCTGTAACGTAACAGAATGTGGAAAAAGTCAAGAGGTCTGAATACTTTCCAGAATGTACTGTGTGTGTGTGTGACGTCAATATGCGTGTGTGTGTGTGTATGTGTGTGTGTGTCCGTCAGTGTAGTATGTGTGGTTAGAGTCCAGTAAGTGTACATCGAGCTTGTGCAAGAGAGTCAGTGCAAAAGAATAAGGGGGTCAATACAAATAGTCCTGATAGCCATTTGATTAACTTTTCAGCAGTCTTATGGCTTGGGGGTGGAAGCTGTTAAGAAGCCTTTTGGTCCCAAACTTGGTGCTCCGGTATCGCTTACCATGCAGTAGCAGAGAGAACGGTCTATGACTTGGTTGTTTGGACTCTTTACAATTTTTAGGGCCTTCCTCTGACACCGCCTGGTATAGAGGTCCTGGATGGCAGGAAGCTCAGCCCGAGGGATGTACTGGGCCGTACGCACTACCCTCTGTAGCCAAATGTGACCAAATGTCATAATTTAAAGATGATATTTGATTTTAGGGAAATATAATGTAGGCCTAGTATCAGTACAATGTCATTGATCATTTTCATCCGAAAGCGCCACTGCTCTACAAACAATTTCTTGTCGGGAATGGCAAAGCATAAGCTGTAATGCAAATTTTTGCTACCTACAGAGGAGGTGATAGGCCTACTTCGCAAGACTCTTCCACATTGTCTTGAAAAAGGTCAGTCCCACCCAATTGACTTTATATGCAAGCTAATCAGTATTTTTCAAGTGTGCCCTCTAGCTTTTCTAACTCTGTGTCTTACTGTCTGTCTGTCTGTCTGTCATGAATTAAGGAAGCGTGACTGASTGGTTGTGACAGCACACCACACTTGATCCACAGGAGTCCGGCAAAGACGTGCTTGTGTGCTCGCCAAAGCTTCCATCTGTTTGTGCGCGACTGGTAGCCCTATGAGGAGTGTCCGTTATTCACTATCCTTATGCTCTCCCCCCTTGCCAATGCCCTGCCACCATGCCAACTCTGGTGGTGAGAGCTATATTTACAAACAGTTGTCATGATACTGGTTCAATGAAAAGCAAGAGTAAAATATTGATACCTTGTAGCCTAATGTAATTGTCGAAGTATGAAACTACCAACAATGAAAAAACAAATCTAATTCACAGTGTACCATTATAGACTTCGAAATACTCACCAAAAAGAGACAAAGGGTTMATGTATATATTCACTTTAATATGACCTGTTTATATAAATCTTCCTAAGAGGTGTGCACACTACAAAACACATACTGGCAAATAGGGAATATAATTAGTTACGGGACAAGCAGGTTAAACAAAGCAGTAAGCCAGGGTGGCTAGCCAGAAAGGTAGGCAAAAATGCCAGAGATTCAAAAGTCAATGAAATGTTGTAATCAGGTCTTGCCATATTTTAAGGGGCTATAGGATTTACTTTTCTTGTTATGTTTAAAAGTGTAAATGAAAAAGATACGTACTACAAATTGATTGCACATTGCCATTTTTGTGCCATAGTGCGCATCAACTCTGGTGTCTGAACAAAAATAGTCTCTCCTCTACCCTAAAGGACAAGTTACACACAAACTGAACACATGAGACAATTCACATATCTACCATGCAAATTCTGTCTTTGTGTTGCCCTCCACCCCTCATCTTTTATTGTTTCTCTCAGACATTAAATTATATATATTTTTCAGTCTCACCCTTTTCCCTCCCCATTCCTCTATCTCTCCATCTTTTCACTCTGTCCTCCTCTCTCCATCCTGCAGGCTGTCTCCCTATAGGGGGAAAACCAAGAAGCCGGAGAAGGTKGAATACTTCCAGCCACCCATCAGGTTTCCCCTCTCTAGTTTGAGGTAGGCCTTGTCTCCCCTCTCCATGATCACTAGGCCTGCGTTGGTGGCTGCCTCTCGCGTCACATCCATGTCCCCAGCGAAGGCTGAGATCATTGGCCACCCATTCAACATCAGACTAACCTAGAAACAACCACACGGTTAGTCTCAATGTCAAACAACTAACTATTTGTGGGACATGCATGGTGCTATGCTACATGCTCTATGTTTACGGCATGTACAGTATGTCTCTTTCACCTGGATAGTTTGTCTGTTGTAGGCCTTCACTACATGGAAGTTGAAGCTGTAGACTCCCCTCCTGGGGGCTAGGAAGACACTGCTCTCCTGGTCAAAGTGATTGCCCACATTCACCAGGATCTGAGGTAAGAAGAGAAAGGGAGAGAATGAACACAGGATGATAAGAGAGATAGGGAGTGATGGGGTATAGAAATCAATCATTCATCAATGATCAATCAAAGAGAAACAAATCAGTCAAAGATAATTAATGTATAAGAAGGCATTGGTCAACCTCACCTGTTGATGTATTACTTTATATGGTCAATATTTATTTGAATTTGCTCACCTGGTCGAAATAGATGATCATGGTGCGGTTGCTCATGTCTGTGGGCTCGTGGTTTGTCTGGCGGGTGGCAGAGAAGGCCACCCGGCCGGTGCCTGAGCGTACTGACATGCCCAGGGCATTTCCCGCTGGCTCAGAGTTGGGAGTGGAGTCACAGATCACCAAACACTTTCCTTCCAGGACGATAGGCTCTGTGTCATTCTGRGTCTGGGCCCCTAGAGGCCCCCATAGGAGCAGCAGCCCCAGCAACACTGTGGGCTCTAAGGTGGATGAACGAACCACCCTGGGATACATGCTTTTAACTTGCTTTGTTTTGATTGTATATCTGTTATTMATTCTAGTATAGAGGAGAGTCACTTTGAAAGATTACAGACATAGATAAATATGCCCAGGCTAAATCGATGTCACTCAGGTCCTAAAATGTCTCACAATTGATGTTGTAGCTGATATTCAGCAGGATCATTAGTGTCCTCAATTGGTTGAACTTGGTCCACCACCCTGTTCTATGACAGCAGTCTCCTATCCCACCTCCTAGTGGAGACGCTATGTAGGAAGTCTCCCAGTAATAAATATAGAGGTTTGTCAACAGGTAGGACTCAGACTGACAACCAAGAGGGTTTGGAGTTGTCAGTGTTCARCAGAAGTCAACGAAGTCAGAACATACAGTCTCTCCCCCTATTTACCCCACACTATCTGTCTGTCCTTCCCTCCCTCTATCTCTCTCACTCTGTTCTCATGGATATCTCTCCTGTGATTCTGGGCTGGTTTGCAACAGTGGCAGTAGGTGGCAGGATAGCATGGGCAAATAGACGTTTGGGTGTGTTCCAGGACCTGAGAGAAGGAAGGAAAAATGGTGGGAGGGATAGATGAAGAAAGGTAGAGCACTTGTGAGGAATCTCGGCTACCATAGAAGCGGATGAAGAGGAGGATGAAGAGGAGGATATTGTTAGGGGGAGGGAGAGGGAATGAGGTAACGTTCTGGACCGGTGTCAGGGGAGGATGTAGAATCCAGGAGGGAGTGAGAAAGAAAGAGGGAGTGGGGGAACAACTCCACTGAGAGACCATCTGTCTTTCACTCGCACTCTCTACCTCCTGACGTTCCATAACATGCCCCCCCCCCTACCTCGTACCCACCATGTTCGCACTTAGTTTCTCCATCATCCTCTTGTATTTTCATACAAATTCCTTAGGTGTTTATCTTTTCACAACTACATAAATGGTTACTGTATATCACACGGAGAAGAAAGCACTTCATCCTCTATTGATATTATAGATAGAACAACATTTTAGACTGTACCCCCTCTTTTGTATGTGATTTTCTCTCTTTCCTTCTAAAATAATCTCTACATGTCGTCAATTCAAGTACAAAAAGACACTCTGACACATCTCTGATGATCACATTCTCTATGACATTAGTGATTAACACTGTTATCAACCACCTTATAAAACCACCACACACTCTTTCTTCGAACACACACAGATGCACTCTCTCACACCAACCCAAAATAGTTTTTTTAGGGAGTTGGTCCCCAATATTCAACAGTCAGAAGATTAGCAGTTTTCCTGAACAATTCAAGATGTTAACACAAGGAAATTGCAGGACTAGGCATTTATCCACTGAGTACTGTCAGGCAATCCTGGAGTCTAAGTTTAAGTTCAGAAATAAATAGTTGAGGGTATCACCTGTTTCAGTTTGAAAGGTGTCGTCCTTATTTTCCATATCGGGTGAAGTACATTTTTGCTCCTCGGAGATGGAGTGATAGTCACATATTCCTCATAACCACTTTCTACTCTGTTCTCTCACATTCTACAGGATCACAGAGACCTCCCTTTGAAACAGGCATCTAAATGGCCATGCCAGAGGACCCACTGTGTTATAATCTCTCTCTCTCTCTCTCTCTCTCTCTCTCTCTCTCTCTCTCTCTCTCTCTCTCTCACACATTCTTTAATTCTCTGTCACTCACCCACCTACTCATTTTCTCTCTAACAATGAAAAGTGACAGTGAAAGTATTGCATCTGAGATGTTTTAATGTTGAAGGTAATTTTGTGACATTGTTTAGTCTGACACGAACTATGACATTGATTTAAAGCATATGAATCTGCCTTGAGCATCTTCAAGCGAATCCCTTTCAATATAATGGCCTACATAATTTCACTTTTGTGAAGATTCTAATGTCTGATGATTTTGTTATCTATACTACAATATGGTTCAGTCCACACACCTTCCATCTCTTTTTTCTCAACATTATTTGGGTTATTTAGCTTGGTACATGAGTGCCCCATAGAACCCATTTTATTATATGCATAAAAAATAGTCTAAACACACTCAGAAAAGGAAAAGGGACCCCATAGCTATGTTGCATCACAAGAATCTAGAACTATCCACTGAATGTTACATKTTCTTTAGAATATTGTCCTGTAGATTGGATGTATTTGATTAAAACTCTCCCTTGGGTCCAAGTTGCTTGGGTCTTTCAAATTCCCCCAAACCGTGACAAAAGTAGGACATACACGTCCATTCCTTACTGATTCAAAGTCATAGTTCATAGTACTTTGAGTCCTGAGCTCTGTAAGAATGTAGTCTTACCATTCGTCATGCTCACACAAGCTCTATTGTTCATCGTCCAATCCCTCATGAGGTCCTGGGAGATGTTCCAGAAGGAAACCTCCCACAAAGTCTCTATCCTTGAGCTCCCACCCCATTCTAATTCTCTGGTTCCTGATGATCTCTCAAACCCTCACTATGGAGATTCTGCTATGGAGCTCAGCTTTGTAGAGGCCAAAGCCCAGGCACACGGGCTGGCTGAAGGAGGTGGTGAAGTTGTGCAGGTAGGTCAGGGTGTTGGATGGCCCCACCTCGGAGAAGGTGATGGTGCCTGCGCCATAGTCCAGGGCCACGCCAACACGGTTGCCCGACATTCGACTGGAGATGCGTGTCTTCCTGTGGTTGTGCCAGGCGGCCAGCTTTCTATCATGCTGCTGTGTCAAGCTCCAAGACATCTGCAAGTCAAAACATCATCCATTATCTAGCAGTCAATATAGAAAACCAACCATTTCATTTTTTATCACCATTTGTTTCTCGTGATAAAAGTTACATTCAAAGAGACCAATTAAAGAAAATAACAATGTTTCTATCCACAGTTTTTATGCGACTAAAGAAATGGCATAGCCAGAAATTCGTTGGTGGGTGKGCCTGCAGAAATGTGGGTGAATTTTCTTTGCCATGGGGCAAGGAGAAAAATGTCCAGTTTTATAGCTAATCATGCTATTCCACACATTTTGCCATGGGGTAGAGAGAAAAGATAGATTTTTTTTAACGCTAATTAAAACTAAAATATGGGTAAAATGACTGTGATGAAGGCACTGGATTATGAGCTGTGTTGTTTACTAAATTAACAAATGAAATAGGCAATTGCATGGTGCATATAGCCATAGAAGCACAGTGACATATGCCTCAATGCAGTCATATTCCTGACCTATTGGGTGGTGTGGCTTTCAGTTAGATATTTTTGGCAACCCATCCCGTGAGAGTGAATGTCATTCCAGGTMATCTTTTCTGTTATATTTCATCAAATCTGGCTAACCCAGTGCACTGCTTGCTATGATTTCTATCTGACGGTGTTTAGGTAAACGACAAATAATGTCCCGTTTGGAACACAAGTAAAAGAGCAGATTTTGCTCAATCTGATTGGGTGGGCCTGGCTCCCCAGGGGGTGCCTACGCCCCTGGAGTAAAGTCATATCATATAAAAAATATATATATATACACCACCGTTCAAGAGTTTGGGGTCACTTAGAAATGTCCTTGTTTTTKAAAGAAAAAGCWAATTTTTTGTCCATTCAAATAACATCAAATTGATCAGAAATACAGTGTAGACATTGTTAATGTTGTAAATGACTATTGTAGCTGGAAACGGCAGATYTTTTTATGGAATATCTACATAGGCGTACAGAGGCCCATTATTATCAGCAATCATCACTCCTGTTTTCCAATGGCACGTTGTGTTAGCTAATCCAAGTTTATCATTTTGAAAGGCTAATTGATCATTAGAAAACCCTTTTGCAATTATGTTAGCACAGATGAAAACTGTTGTGCTGATTTAAGATGCAATACATCTGGCTGCCTTTAGACTAGTTGAGTATCTGGAGCATCAGCATTTGTGGGTTTGATTACAGGCTCAAAATGGCCAGAAACAAAGGACTTTCTTCTGAAATTCGTCAGTCTAATCTTGTTCTGAGAAATGAAGGCTATTCCATGCGAGAAATTGGCAAGAAACTGAAGATCTCGTACAACGCTGTGTACTACTCCTTTCACAGAACAGCGCATACTGGCTCTAACCAAAATAGAAAGAGGAGTGGGAGGCCCCGGTGCACAACTGAGCAAGAGGACAAGTACATTTGAGTGTCTAGTTTGAGAAACAGACGCCTCACAAGTCCTCAACTGGCAGCTTCATTAAATAGTACCCGCAAAACACCAGTCTCAATGTCAACAGTGAAGAGGCGACTCCAGGATGCTGGCCTTCTAGGCAGAGTTCCTCTGTCCAGCCTCAACGTCAACAGTGAAGAGGCGACTCCAGGATGCTGGCCTTCTAGGCAGAGTTCCTCTGTCAGTGTCTGTGTTCTTTTGCCCATCTTAATATTTTCTTTTTATTGGCCAGTCTGAGATATGGCTTTTTCTTTGCAACTCTGCCTAAAAGGCCAGCATCCCGGAGTCGCCTCTTCACTGTTGACGTTGAGACTGGTGTTTTGTGAGTACTATTTAATGAAGCATCAATTTCAAGCATCAATAAAAATATATAAAAAATATATATTTATTTTATTTCACCTTTATTTAACCAGGTAAGCTAGTTGAGAACAAGTTCTCATTTACAACTGCGACCTGGCCAAGATAAAGCAAAGGTTTCAAGTTTCATGCTGGCWAGCCTTGGGTGTTACCCTGGAAGAAGTTACAGGAGAGACAGGTGTCAAGCCATGGAAATGTGATAAGCATGATGAGTTTGCCATTTGTGAAGAGAATAAAAACAGTTATTCTATCAAGACACGAGGAACGTGCATGACAAGGACACCTGATTGGTCGGGCTAAGTAGGAATTATCATTTGAAATTGTGAGAAAAAATCTCCAACTACGTGCAATAAGAAAATTATGATTTAATATAGCTTTTATGTGATCCCTTTTAGTCTGAATAATATTGTAAGGCAAAATGTAGTGGTTTGATCAACATTGCGATGTTGACGCATGGATCATTTTCATTATAGCATTAATTATTCAAATTGACACAAACATGAAATGATGTCTGATAGTCAATTTGTTGAAAGTAATGAGCATTACAAACCAGAAACAGAGATAAGAGAAGACAGTTATTGTGCATTTCTCACCAGCTGTTACTTCTGTCCCAAGGCTGTGTTACTCCAGCCCCACCGGCAGGTACAAAAGTAACGTTGACGCAGTTCTGTTCTCGGTCTATTTCATTTMAACTCTTTTACCATAGAAATAAAATTACAGCTGCTAATGGTAGAGGACATGTATAAATTGTTTGTTGTAAAATATGGTCTCTCTAGCTCTAGCTCATCCCGGGTTCTCCCCTAACCATCATATGGAAGTAAACATAGAGTCACACTATGATATGGTGGTGGTCCTCCCACTATGACTCGGGAAACCATGCAGTTTATTAGGCTACACGTTAAATACATTATGATGAACTTCACAGGGTGGTGAAAGTGCACGGGGATGAGCTTGATGCTCCTTTCCAATAAATATTGAGGGTCTTATTCTGGCAACATGATGATCGATACATGACTGCCAAAAAATATTCTCACTCTTATCCATAATAATCTCATCATGTAAACTAGCCTATCCGCACACCACTGCAAGCATTTTTTTATTTTTTTATTTATTTAACTAGGCAAGTCAGTTAAGAACAAATTCTTATTTTCCAATGACGGCCTACACTGGCCAAACCCGGACGATGCTGGGCCAATTGTGCGCCGCCCTATGGGACTCCCAATCACGGCCGGTTGTGATGCAGCCTGGATTCGAACCAGGGTGTCTGTAGTGACGCCTCTAGCACTGAGATGCAGTGCCTTGGGCCACTCGGGAGCCGACGTGGCAGAGTAGGCACATTTAAAGCAACAGTTTTTGTGASAAGTTTAAAATACGATTGATTTAAGACTTTTATTCTGCGTAAAAGTACATTTTCTGTGCACTAACATCATCACGCACTGATTTTTATCCCCAACAAGTCTGTTTGGTGGAAACACACCACTGGTGGGAGAATGCATATTTTATTTATGCATATTTTTTTATATTTGTTATAACGACACATAACGAGACCCAGATGCAGACACAGTAGGCCGGATGGCCGTCGATGGACGGGGAGGACGAACATCTGGGCCGAGGGTATGTTGACCTCTTCTTCTTGCTCTGGGAAGAGCGGGGCCTGATATCCCAAAGGGCGAAAGCCCAGTGGCCGAGCAGRGAAGAGTGTTCCGGGCATACTCCACCC
This sequence comes from Salvelinus sp. IW2-2015, assembly GCF_002910315.2. Lineage (NCBI taxonomy): Eukaryota > Metazoa > Chordata > Actinopteri > Salmoniformes > Salmonidae > Salvelinus > Salvelinus sp. IW2-2015. The sequence goes on along the minus strand of NC_036859.1, from coordinate 9,905,913 downwards.
ATAAAAGTTGCCGCCTCCAGGTGGTGGGGTTGGTTGAGACGAGGCACCTAAGCGCAGTCTCYAGGTCTTGATTGGCATGCTCCGACTGGCCGTTTGACTGGGGATGAAACCCGCAGGACAGGCTGGCCGACAACCCAATCAGGGTGCAGAACGCCTTCCAGAATCGGGATGAGAATTGAGGATCACTATCAGAGACAATGTCAACAGGGAGTCCATGGATTTGGAAGACGTGCTGCACCATGAGCTGGGCCTTCTCCTTGGCTGGAGGTAACTTAGGGAGAGGGATGAAATTGGCGGCTTTAGAGAACCTATCCATTACTGTCAGGATAGTGATGTTGCCATCAGACGGAGGAAGCCCAGTGACAAAATCCAAGGATATATGGGACCAGGGACGATGAGGAACAGGGAGTGGCTGAAGGAGKCCAGCCGGAGCTTCCCACGGAGTCTTATTCTGAGCACACACCGTGCATGCGGCGACGAAGGCTGAGGCGTCAGGAACCATAGTGGGCCACCAGAAGTGTTGTCGGATGAAKGCCAGGGTTCGATGGGAGCCGGGATGGCAGGTGGGCTTGGAGGAATGAGCCCATTCCAGGACCTGAGCTTGGGCCGAATCAGGGACAAACATTTGGTAAGCCGGGCCAGGGAGAGGAGTGGTTAAGGGTAACGATTCTTCWCCTTGATGTCATTGAGGCCCCGGTAGTCGATACATGGACACAGGGTCTTGTCCTTTTTTTCCACAAAGAAGAACCATGCGCCAGCAGGGGAGGCAGAAGGACGAATGCTCMCAGCAGCCAGAGAGTCCTCAATGTACTCCTCCATGGCCTTGKTCTCATTGCCAGACAGGGAATATAGCSGCCCACGAGGCGGTGTTGTGCCCGGGAGGAGATCAGTAGCGCAATTGTAGGGACAATGCAGAGGGRGGGAGGTGGCGCGAGTCTTGCTGAACACCTCCAGGAGGTCCTGGTATTCCGCAGGAACAGYTGAGAAATCTGAGGCTTTACCAGAGCCTGCAGAAGGTCGTCCCGGGGTAGGATGCGCCTCCTTCAGGCAATGTGTGGCAGAACGGGCTCCAACCCAGGATAGAACTAGTGGTCCAGTCAATAACGGGGTTGTGCCTYTGGAGCCATGAAAATCCCGAAACAACAGGAACATTGGGGGATTCAATGAGAAGAAGTTGTATGGACTCACTGTGATTGCCCGACACACGCAGGTTAATGGGCACCGTACTATGAGTGACCCTGCCTATGGTGTTTCCGTCCAGTGCTCTGGCGTCCATGGGAACGGCGAGGGGTTGTGTGGAGATACCCAGCTCCGATACCAGAGTAGTGTTCATAAAACTCTCATCAGCTCCAGAGTCAATGAGCACCCGGAGAGATTTAGACCAGTCACCCCACAGCAGGATAACACAGAAGAGAGTACGAGTAATGTGATAGAAAACTCCCAGTATGGCCCACCATGGTACTCTTACCTAGCTGATGAGTCTGGTCTTTTACTGGTACTGTAATGCCCTGTAGCACCACAATACAGGCAACTGTTGGAGTTAAGCATCTGTAGTCAGTTCTGAGGCGACAATCTAGATCTGCCCAGTTGCGTAAGCACTGTAGAAAACGAGTCGCTCGTTCTCGATGATCCCGACGGGACTCGGTTGACTTCAGATCCTCTCGAAAATGCAGGMGTCGTGGACTCCCGGGGTTCTTCGGGGGCGAGCAGGCAGCCGTGGACGAACGAGTGGGGCTGAAAACAGACCTCTCCCTCCTGCGCTCTCATAGTCCATCATCCTTATTGTTAAGGCTATGAGGGAATCGAGGTCCAGRAGTAACTCCCGAGCTGCGAGGTCGTCTTTAATGTCCTTGGATAGTCCATGGAGAAAGGTATCAAACAGAGACTCCGGTTTGCAGGCACTCTCGGCGGCTAACGTGTGAGAGACTACTGCGCAGCCTGCCACACTACAGGGTTCTTGACGTAATCTGGGTTCTCGGGAAGGCGGGGTAGGCTGTACAAAATCATCACTGGCAGGGGAATTACTGAGCGTCCGGGAGGTCTCCATTGTGGCATGCTGCCTGATAGATGGTCCATGGAATTGCTCTAGTAACATTTTGAAACYCTGGTTATGGAGTCCCGACAGCGTATGGAGACCTTCCATAAGGCTCTGAAGTAGCTCCTCATGTTTTTCAATGGTGCCTCCCTGCAGGGAGACAGCGTTAAAGAGCCGGTCCGAGTCTGCTGGGTCAGTCATGGCCAGTTCGTACTATAACGACACAGGGCGAGACCCAGATGCAGACACAGACACAGGAGGCAGATGGTTCAAGTCTCTGATATTTATTCAAATACAAGGGGCAGGCAATAGGCAGGTCGAGGACAGGCAGGCTGAATGGTCAGGCAGGCGGGCTCAGTGTCAGAGCAGGTAGAACAGGTCGGAACCGGGAGGGCTAGAAAACAGAGACTAGGAAAACAAGACCAACTGGCAACAGACAAACAGAGAACACAGGTATAAATACACWRGGGATTATGGGGAAGATGAGCGACACCTGGAGGGGGGTTGAGACAAGCACAAAGACAAGTGAAACAGATCAGGATGTGACAATTTCAATGAAAAWCGGTCGCCAATTGGATGGAAAGCTAGCTATTGATCAACTTCCAGATCAGTTTACAGAGATGACAACTAACATGTCATGTCAGTCTTATTACCACAGTTCTTGCTATTATTAAAGACCACATGAAGAAGAACAAGGGGAAGAAGAGTGATGACAATGTACCTTGTTAATTCCAAAGGCATTGCCCACCTTCCCCTTCCGCCCGATGCTCCGGTAGGACACCGCAATGTCCCAGAAGCCTTCTGCCTCCAGCTCCCAGTAATGGGTTCCAGAGGAGAATGTCTGGACGGTCAGGACTTGAGCCCAGTGATCGAAGCGGTCGGGGTGAGTGGCACATGGAAGGCGGTGTTTGACCCGCATGGCTGACCGCAGGCCATCAGAAATGCTCAGGAGAGGATGTGCGGAGTTAGTGTCCAGAGTCAACGGACTTGTCGCTATAGAAATAGAGAGAGACAGAAAGCACAGAGAGAAAGTAAATATGAATGAATAAACCTGAATTCATCCCATCTCAGATATAAGGGTTGAAGGTTCAGCCTGTGCACTCACAGAGCTCTCTCTTGAGTACGGTGAGACAGTGCAGCGTCTCRGTGATGAACTGTCTGTGCTTGCTCTCAATGTCCTCCACAATGTACTTCCTGTCCAGGTTGACAGGGTCAGGGGTGAACAGRGGGCAGTTCAGTTCCACAAGCAGCCTGTTATAGAGCACAGCAGGTAGCAGGTTAGACACAAATCATGTTATACTCAAACATATGCACATACACAAGCACGCACAGACACAAACAATATCATACTAATGAATACCTATTCCTTATTTACCTTGAGTCATCAGAATGAAATGCCTGTGGACAGAACAAAGAAAATGAGCCAAGGACTGTTATAAGACTGTAATAATAATTATACAGTGCATTCGGAAAGTATTCAGACCCCTTGACTTTTTCCACATTTTGTTACGTTTCAGCCTTATTTAAAATTGATGAAAAAAATAAATAATAATCTATAGACAATACCTCATAATGACAAAGCAAAAACAGGTTGTTAGAGATTTTTGCCAATTTGTAAAAAAGAAAAAACAGAAATACCTTATTTGCATAAGTATTCAGACCCTTTGCTATGAGACTTGAAATTGAGCTCARGTTCACCCTGTTTCCATTGATCATCCTTGAGATGTTTACAACTTGATTGGAGTCCATCTGTGGTCAATTCAATTGATTGGACATGATKTGGAAAGGCAAACATCTGTCCATATAAGGTCCCATAGTTGACAGTGCATGTCAGAGYAAAAACCAAGCCATGAGGTCGAAGGAATTGTCCGTAGAGCTCCGAGAAAGGATTGTGTCGAGGCACAGATCTGGGGAAGGGTACCAAAACATTACTGCAGCATTGAAGGTCCCCAAGAACACAGTGGCCTCCATCATTCTTAAATGGAAGAAGTTTGGAACCACCAAGACTCTTCCTAGAGCTGGTCACCCGGCCAAGAACCCGATGGTCACGATGGTTCCTCTCTGGAGATTGGAGAACCTTCCAGAAGGACAACCATCTCTGCAGCACTCCACCAATCAGGCCTTATGGTAGTGGCCAGATGGAAGCCACTCCTCAGTAAAAGGCTCATGACAGCCCGCTTGGAGTTTGCCAAAAGGCAACGAAAGACTCTCAGACCATGAGAAACAAGATACTCTGGTCTGATGAAACCAAGATTGACCTCTTTGGACTGAATACCAAGCGTCACGTCAGGAGGAAACCTGGCACCATCCCTACGGTGAAGCATGGTGGTGGCAGCATCATGCTGCGGGGATGTTTTTCAGCAGCAGGTACTGGGAGACTAGTCAGGATCGAGGGAAATATGACTGGAGAAAAGTACAGAGAGGCCCTTGATRAAAACCTGCTCCAGAGCACTCAGGACTTTCGACTGGGGTGAAGGTTTACCTTCCAACAGGACAACGACCCTAAGCACACAGCCAAGACAACGCAGGAGTGGCTTTGGGACAAGTCTCCGAATGCCTTGAGTGGCCCAGCCAGAGCACGGACTTGAACCTGATCGAACATCTCTGGAGAGACCCGATAGCTGTGCATCGACGTTCCCAATCCAACCTGACAGAGCTTGAGAGGATCTGTAGAGAAGAATGGGAGATACTCCCCCAATACTGTGTGCAAACTTGTAGCGTCATACCCAAGAATACTCAAGGCTGTAATCACTGCCAAAGTGATTACAGTCTGAATACGGTCTGAATACTTATGTAACTGTTATATTCCATTGATTTCTTTTATACATTTGCTAAAAAATTAAAAAAATACTGTTTTTGCTTGTCATTATGGGTATTGGTGTAGATTGACAATTTAATCAATTTTAGAATCAGACAAAATGTGGAAAAAGTCAAGGGGTCTGAATACTTTCCGACGCACTGTAATTCACCATTATACATGGTTATAAGACAATAATACAAAACTGTTAATAAAGTTATTCAAATGTACTATCTTTAAAAAAGAGACATTCATTGACGGCTAATCAATAAAAGCAGAAAGCCTTCAATGCCATAGTACAAATCCTGCATGAATGGCACTGTGAATCACCCCAGATGGACAGGGAGGTAAACAGATTATTGAAATCCTCTGTTATGCAGTGTACAACATATGCTGTCTTGTAAATAAATAGGTTGTTTAAACATTGCAGTACAGTACAGAAGTGAATGTTCAGATTCAGAATGATTACCAGAATAGTGACCTAGCCATCAAATGATTTGAGAGGATGGCTTTGATCAATTTGGTTTGTTTGAGGATACTCAAAKGTTGTGTCTAACTGCCTGAAATGGTTACTGTGAAGTTGGATGTGTATTGTTTTATTGCAATACTGAGGTCCTAACTCTTGCGTGGTCACTAATGACACAATGGCACTTGTCCCAAAAGTAGGCTGTAAACTCCACTACCCTGGCGGAATATCCAACCTGTTTGCTCTTTCTTCCATGGTATCCAAATCATCCCCAGATTCCAATTGGCTTCTTCAAACCCTCTCCTCTCTCTAGTCATCTTGGTACCCGGTAATAATAAACATCTCACCCAGATGAGCAGGAAGGGGTCTGTCTCCTCCAGCAAGGATGCCAGGTAGTGGTGAATGTCCTGGGTCTTACTCAGGTCCACCCTCACCCTGCTGCAGTCGTTCTGCAGGCGCTCCATGACCTTCTGCCTCTCCCTCAAGGTGCTCTCCCTCAGGGCCAGCACTAGCCTCTCCACCTGCAGCTGCAGGTCTACACCCATACGTTCCACCTGGGAGTCATTTGCCACAGACATGTCCTGCAGGGGGACAACAACCATCACTATGGATTTTTAAGGTCATAACAGGACTCAGCTTTCAGGCAGAATAGAAGCGTGGATAGATTAATATAAGCATGAACAGGAAATTGATGGACCGCTATAAGCATGTGTGTGTGGTTACTCACTGTTATAGTGAGGTCAGTGTTCTGGTGCTCTTGGAGGATCCGTTCACCTTCATTCAGCTTTTCATCTGCTTTCTGGAGAAGGCTCTTGAGGATGACCTGTGGAAACACACAGATTTAGAACTGTTATAGCCACACTATAACACCAGTTGTAGGGAACTAMAGGTTGTTTACTGACCTTGAGGTCCTCCTCCACCTTCCTCAGTCCTTTAATGCGGTGCTGTGCATGGCCACCTTCCAATAGGCACTCTGAACACACGTACACCTGCTCGTCTGCACAGTAGTAGAGGAATATCTCCTTGTGGGCGGGACACCTGCGGTGAGTCAGATCTCCCAGGGGTTCCACCAGCAGGTGTGTCTTGAAGGCGGGCCGCTCCAGGTGGGGCTGCAGGTGCTCTGCACACAGAGACACCTCACAGCGCAGGCAGGTCTTCACCGCCACGGTGGTCCCCGCCTGGTCCTTTTCCCCCACAGGTGGGCAGCAGTCACATGCCACCACCCCTTGTTCCTCCTGGCACTGTGTGCAGGTGAAGCGACCCCTGACCCCAGCCTTCCTGTGCCCCCAGGTGTCCCGTACGCAGGCCGGGCAGAAGCTGTGGCCACACAGCAGGGACTGGGCCTGGCTGAAGACGTCGCGGCACAACGAACAGGTCAACTCTTCCTCCAGGGACGCCATGGCAACCGATTTTGTCACCAGGGAACACAAAAAGGGAAAAGGCACCTTTGCACAATTGTTTTGGGAAATAATGTCAAAATCATTGTCAATTTGTCCAAATAATGAGCAGTTGAAATCATCTTTAATTCCCAGTCTTAATGCCCAATGTCTTATTTTCTAGCCACTTCATGACCGCTATAAGCTGAGTCCTGGGGTCAGGTTTACAGTACAGTGGTCACGGAGTTAGTGACAGTGTTGGGGAAGCTACTCTGAAGATATAGTTTACCAAGCATCCAATTACTTCAAACTGGAAGAAGTTAAGCTACACTAAATCTACCCTTTATAGAAAAATATAGTTTACTTCACTAAAGTTAACTTTGAAAAAGTAGTTCACTACATCCAAACTACTTCGTTAAAAATCTGAAATGTCATAGACGACAAATTGCAAGAACATATTACCTTGGGGTCATATTTTAACACAATGTGTAATTATTGCCTAGTTAACCATATTTTATTTTTGCCAACATAGCGTGTAGTTCCAGCAGCTAGATACATCACTAGATGGCAAAAGAAAGTAATTAACTAATGAAAACACTCCCTAAATCTGAATTTAGTTCAACTACCACCAAGCTACTGCAAAAGGTAGTCAAATTAGTAGTTGACCTACATGTAGTTCACTACTCMCCAACACTGGTTAGTGACACTGTTTACTCATAGTTCACGCCAAAGTCACTTATGTAAAAACTAGGAATAAGGTTTTAGGAACGGGGCTAGGTCAGTCCACTTCACCGGCGCCAACTCCTCTATTTATCTTCCTACTTATCAACCATTAAGCCTGTTTACAAGGTTTTCGGCCATTGTCCAATATTATTAGAACACCTCAAGGTCTTCCCATTGTCCTAAGTGTCAGACATGACTACTTCTTCTCTAGTTAACTGGTATAATCTGCATCACTGCGTTTATTCTCATGCTACGGARGAGTTGCAACACTGCTTGACCTGATCTTTGTACCTATAGCGCATCCCAATCCCTGCCTGTTGCTATGGCGGGATCAAGACATCATCCTCCCTTTCCACCTGCCTGTCTACATGTGCTCTTCCTATCTTGTTTACAACTGTCCTATACACATTCTGATATGTCTTTCTTGTGTGTTTTTTCAGATTGTTCAAAGGTCCACAATATAGTATAGATTCCCCTTACCTGATTGTGTCCCAGGTCTGTCACAGTGTGGCCATCGTTGGGTGTAGTGCTGTCAGTGTGTGTAGAAACYGGCTAATCCCATAAAAATGTCTGCTTTAAGCAGAGGGACTGACCTCTCATAGCACATAGTCACATGACCTACTCAGAGAGCGAGGGTGCATCTCAAGACTCTAAGGAGGATTCCTCTCCTTATCTCCTTTCCTTCACCTGCACTGCTATGAAGGAAGTGTAGGAGTGAAAGCAACTCTCCAGTCGGCAACTACCATATTACCTATCTTGGGTTTTCGGATGAGAGCTGAAACAMACACACTCAGAGAGAGACAGAGAGAGAGCGAAAGATTGCATTCTACAACCACCTAAAAGCAATTCCCAAACCTTCCATGACAAAGCCATCACCTACAGAGAAATAAACCCGGAGAAGAGCCCCCTAAGCAAGCGGGTTCACGAACAGAGCCCCAGGACAGCAACACAATTAGACCCAACCAAATCATGAGAAAAAAAGAGAATTACTTGACACATTGGAAAGAATTTACAAAAAAACGTAGCATACTAGAATACTATTTGGCCCTAAACAGAGAGTACACAGTGGCAGAATACCTGACCAMTGTGACTGACCCAAAATTAAGGAAATCTTTGACTATGTACAGACTCAGTGAGCATAGCCTTGCTATTGAGAAAGGCTGCCGACAGCAGACGTGGCTCTCAAGAGAAGACAGGCTATGTGCACACTGCCCACAAAATGAGGTGGAAACTGATCTGCACTTCCTAACCTCCTGCCAAGTGWATAACCATATTAGAGAGACATATTTCCCTCAGATTACACACACCCACAAAGAATTTGAAAACAAATCAAATTTTGATAAACTCCCATATCTATTGGTTGAAATACCACAGTGTGCAATCACAGCAGCAAGATTTGTGACCTGTTGCCACAAGAAAATGGCAACCAGTGAATAGCAAACACCATTGTAAATACAACCTATATTTCGGTTTATTTATTTTCCCTTTTGTACTTGAACTATTTGCACATCATTACAACACTGTATATAAACATAATATGACATTTGAAATGTCTTTATTCTTTTGGAACTTTTGTAAGTGTAATGTTTACTGTACATTTTTTAAACATTTATTTCACTAAGTGTTTATTATCTATTTCACTTGCTTTGGCAATGTAAACATATGTTTCCCATGCCAATAAAGCCCTTAAATTGAATTGAAATAAAGAGGGTGTGTCCGTGACGACTGCCCTAAGTCACAGTATTTGTGGTGCTTTACAACTACAGCCTGAGACTCCCTGCTGTTTTTCAAAGCTCACCATTCAGCTTAGCTGTGCCTTGTGGCCATGGTGTGACATGTTTAACAGTAGGGGTGAGCATGCGGTCATTATATAGGCTTTGTTTGTTTATTAATTTCCATATGCTCATCATCCGTTTTATGGCTCCTGCTTCATGGCATCATTATACACGTTATCATTTTGTTAGACTGACAATGTGAATTGGTGTCAATGTTTTACACGACACACAAATTGAATATGAAAAACTTAATCTAACCTGGTAGCCTATTGGCTGAGAGAGATGAATAGGAAGGAAGTGCAGCAGACAGAGGGATGTCAGATCCCCAGTCATACACTACATGACCAAAAGTATGGCGGATGCCTGGAGAATGCAACCTGCCCGAATGCATAGTGCCAACTGTAAAGTTTGTTGGAGGAGGAATAATGGTCTGGGGCTGTTTTTCAATGTTTGGGCTAGGCCCCTTAGTTCCAGTGAAGGGAAATCTTAATGCTACTGTAACGACTTTCGTTGGTGGAAGGAGAGGAGGACCAAAATGCAGCGTGGTACGTATCCATAATAACTTTTAATGAGAATGAATACAAAATACAAAAAGAACAAGAGAATCAAAATGAAAACCGAAACAGTCCCGAATGGTGAAAACACTAAAACGGAAAACAACTACCCACAACCCATAGTGGGAAAACAGGCTACCTAAGTATGATTCTCAATCAGAGACAACGATCGACACCTGCCTCTGATTGAGAACCATACTAGGCCAAACACATAGAAATATAACGTATAGAACAAAACATAGAAAAACAACATAGAATGCCCACCCCAACTCACTCCCTGACCAAACTAAAATAAAGACATAAAAAAGGAACTAAGGTCAGAACGTGACAGCTACAGCATACAGTGACATTCTAGAAGATTCTGTGCTTCCAACTTTCTGGCAACAGTTTGGGGAAGCCGCTTTCCTGTTTCAGCATGACAATGCCCCCGTGCACAAGCGGGATCCATATAGAAATGGTTTGTCGAGATTGGTGTGGAAGAACTTAACTGGCCTGCCCAGAGCCCTGACCTCAAGCCAATCGAACACCTTTGGGATGAATTGGAACGCTGACTGCGAGCCAGGCCTAATCGCCCAACATCAGTGCCCGTTCTCACTAATGCTCTTGTGGCTGAATGGAAGCAAGTCCCAGCAGCAATGTTCCAACATCTAGTGGAAAGCCTTCCCAGAAGAGTGGAGGCTGATATAGCAGCAAAACTCCATATTAATGTCCATGATTTTGGAATGAGGTGTTTGACGAGCATACTTTTGGACATGTAGTGTATGTTATGTACACTGAACAAAAATATAAACGCAACATGTAAAGTCTTGGTCCCATGTTTCATGAGCTGAAATAGAAGATCCCAGAAATGTTCGATATGCACAAAAAGCTTATTTCTCTCCTATTATTTGCACACATTTGTTTACATCCTTATTAGTGAGCATTTCTCCTTTGCCAAGATAATCCATCCACCTGACAGGTGTGGCATATCAAGAAGCTGAATAAACAGCATGATCATTACACAGGTGCACATTGTGCTGGGAACAATAAAAGGCCACTTTAAAATGTGCAGTTTTGTCACACAACCCAATGCCACAGATGTCTCAAGTTTTGAGAGAGCGTGCAATTGGCATGCTGGCTGCAGGAAAGTCCACCAGAGCTGTTGCCAGATAATTGAATGTTCATAAGCTGCCTCAAACATAGTTTTAGAGAATTTGGCAGTACATCCAACCAGCCTCACAAACCCAGATCACGTGTAACCACGCCAGCCCAGGACCTCCGCATCTGGCTTATTCAACTGCGGGATCGTCTGAGACAACCAAAGTATAAGGTATTTCTGCATAAACTGTCAGAAACCATCTCAGGGAAGCTCATCTGCTTGTTCATCGTCCTCACCAGGGTCTTGACCTGACTGCAGTTCTGCGTTGTAACTGACTTCAGTTCGGCGTTGTAACTGACTTCAGTGGGCAAATGCTCACTTTCGATGGCCACTGGTACACTGGAGAAGTGTGCTCTTCACAAATTAATCCTGATTTCAACTGTACCGGGAAGATGGCAGATGTGTATGGCGTTGTGTGGGCGAGCAGTTTGCTGATGTCAACGTTGTGAACAGAGTGCCCCATGGTGGTTGTGGGGTTATGGTATGGGCAGGCATAAGCTACGGACAACGAACACAATTGCATTTTATCAATTGCAATTTGAATGCGATGATGAGATCCTGAAGCCCATTGTTATGCCAATCACCTCATGTTTCAGCATGATAATGCACGGCCCCATGTCTCAAGGATCTGTACACAATTCCTGGAAGCTGAAAATGTCCCAGTCCTTCCATGGCCTGCATACTCACCAGACATGTCACCCATTCAGCATGTTTGGGATGCTCTGGATCGACATGTACGTCAGCGTGTTCCAGTTCCCACCAATATTCAGCAACTTCGCACAGCCATTGAAGAGGAGTGGGACAACATTCCACAGGCCACAATCAACAGCCTGGTCAACTCTATGCGAAGGAGATGTGTCGAGCTGCATGAGGCAAATTGTGGTCACACCAGATACTGACTGGTTTTCTGATCCACGCCCCTACCTTTTTTAAGGTATCTGTGACCAACAGATGCATATCTGTATTCCCAGTCATGTGAAATCCATAGAATAGGGTCTAATTTATTTATTTAAATTGACTGATTTCCTTATATGAACTTTAACTTAGTAAAAACGTTGAAATTGTTGCATCTTGTGTTTATATTTTGGTTCATTGTATAAAAAGCATCTTTATGCATTGTTTACTACTAGATTTCTTAAAAACAATTTAATTGTTGTAGTTCTGGTGTTTGACTTGATTGATGGGTAACTGGGTGCATTCTTAAATATATACAGAGTGTACAAAACATTACAAACACCTTCCTAATATTGAGTTGCACCCCCTTTAGCCCTCAGAACAGCCTCAGTTCTTTGGGGGCATGGACACTACAAGGTGTTGAAAGTGTTCCACAGGGATGCTGGCCCATGTTGACTCCAATGCTTCCCACAGTTGTGTCAAGTTGGCTGAATGTCCATTGGATGGTGGACCATGCTTGATACACATGGGAAACTGTTGAGAGTGAAAAACCCAGCAGCGTTGCAGTTCTTGACACACTAAAACCAGTGAGCCTGTCACCTACTGCCATACCTTGTTTTAAGGCACTTGAAACTTTTGTCTTGCCCATTCACCCTCTGAATGGCACACATACACAATCCATGTTTCAATTGTTTCAAGGCTTAAAAGTCCTTCTTTAACTTGTCTCCTCTCCTTCATCTACACTGATTGAAGTGGTGACATCAATAAGTGATCAGGGGTGTGAAGGTGAACGAAAGGCACTGGAGCAACGAACTGCCCTTACTGTCTCTGCCTGGCCGGTTCCCCTGAATGGGATTCTCTGCCTCTAACCCTGTTACGGGGGTGAGTCACTGGCTTACTGGTGCTCTTCCGTGCCGTCACTAGGAGGGGTGCATCACTTAAGTGGGTTGAGTCACTAACGTGATCTTCCTGTCCAAGTTGGCGCACCCCTCGGGTTCATGCCGTCTTCGTGGGCTATACTCAGCCTTGTCTCAGGGTAGTAAGTTGGTGGTTTGACGTTATCCCTCTAGTGGTGTGAGGACTATGCTTTGGCAAAGTAGGTGGGGTTGTATCCTGCCTGGTTGGCCCTGTCCGGAGGTATCGTCGGTCACGGTGTCCCCCGACCCCTCCTGTCTCAGCCTCCAGTATTTATGCTGCAGTAGTTTATGTGTCGGGGGGCTAGGGTCAGTCTGTTATATCTGTAGTATTTCTCCTGTCTTATCCTGTGTGAATTTAAGTATGCTCCCTCTAATTCTCTCTCCCTCTCCCTCTCCCTCTCCCTCTCCCTCTCCCTCTCCTACCGGAGGACCTAAGCCATGGGACCATGCCTCGGGACTACCTGGTCTGATGACTGACACCTTGCTGTCCCCAGTCCACCTGGTTGTGCTGCTGCTCCAGTTTCAACAGTTCTGCCTGCGTCTATGGAACCCTGACCTGTTCACCGGGCGTGCTACCTTGTCCCGGACCTGCTGTTTTCGACTCTCTCTCTCTACCGCACCTGCTGTCTCTAATTCTTGAATGCTCGGCTATGAAAATCCAACTGACATTTACTCCTGAGGTGCTGACCTGTTGCAACCTCTACAACCACTGTGATTATTATTATTTGATCCTGCTGGTCATCTATGAACGTTTGAACATCTTTGCCATGTACTGTTATAATCTCCACCCGGCCCAGACAGAAGAGGACTGGCCACCCCTCAGACCCTGGTTCCTCTCTAGGTTTCTATCTAGGTTCCTGCCTTTCTAGGGAGTTTTTCCTAGCCACCGTGCTACATCTGCATTGATTGCTGTTTGGGGTTTTAGGCTGGGTTTCTGTATAGCACTTTGTGACATCGGCTGATGTTAAAAGGGCTTTATAAATACATTTGATTGATTGATAGCTTTCACCTGGATTCACCTGGTCAGTCTATGTCATGGAAATGTTTTGTACATTCAGTGTATATGTTTATTCATTAATGATTATGGATACATTCTGCAATGAGTTAATCTGGCTTTGAATCTGCAACAGAACAGAATTGCTTTAATACAGCAGGGCATTCTGACACCTCGAATTGAAATAGATTTCACCTCGTTCATATAGTTGGCAGAAATGATAAGGGATTAAATATAGACCTCCAATGGGTGAAGGAGAAGAAGTTCTGGCAAAATAAGGCTATGTTGCTAATATCTTCTATGGTATGTAGGGAGCTAGCTAGATAGCTTCTTTACAAAAAACTAGCCTAGTATTCATGGGACGGTGTAAATAGCTTTGTGCTATCCGGGATCCTTGGGACGTCCTTACACCATTGAAGTTGAAATGTAAAATAGTTAAGCTAAGGGTTAGGGTTAGGTAAGGGTTATGGTTAGGGTAAGGGTAGGGGTTAAGGTTAGGGTTTAGGGTTGGGACGTCCCAAGGATCGCGGATAGCACAGACCATTGTAAATATCTGACCGCTATTAGAAATCAGTACAAGACACAAGATCAAATGCATAAATAAGCCAACAAATATTAGTTAAATAAAATATGGAACAGTAAATTAAAATGTTCTATATATATTTTGTTTTGGATCAAGGTAGCTAGTAGCTAGCTAGCTGACATCAACCCACTGGGCACACACTGGTTGAATCAACGTTGTTTTCACGTCATTTCAACGGAATAACGTTGAACCAAAGTGGAAAAGACATTGAATTGATGTCTGTGCCCAGTGGGAAATGTGTCAGCTAGAGATGGCGTGTAGGAGCTTACAGGGATTTGTAGTCTTGCATGATGTCTACTTTGATGCTAATTAGAATGTTTGAATCTGAGAGTAAATAGAGCCATATATATACAGTATCAGTCAAATGTTTAGAACACATACTCATTCAAGGGTTTATCTTTATTTTTACTATTTTCTACATTGTAGAATAATAGTGAAGACATCAAAACTGTGAAATAACACATGGAATCATGTAGTAACAAAAAGAGTGTTAAACAAATCAACATTAATTTTATATTTGAGATTCTTCAAAGTAGCCATCCTTTGCCTTGATGACTGTCATACCTGCTCCTGCCTTCCCCCCAATGCGCACGCACTCCTGCCATCATCACTACGCACACCTGCCTTCCCCCCGTCACGCGCATCAGCGATTATTGGACTCACCTAAACTCAATCACCTCTGTCATTACCTTCCCTATATCTGTCTGGTTCCCTGTTCTGTTCCCTGCTTCTGCATTAATGTTCATATGTCCTTGTATACCCATGTGCTGATGCTGTTTCTGTCCTGTTACCTGTCTGTTCCTATGAAATGTTTGACTCCCCGTACCTGCTTTTCATCCCCGGCGTCAGTCCTTACAATGACAACTTTGCACACTTTTGGCATTCTCTCAACCAGCTTCATGCGGTAGTCACCTGGAATGCATTTCAATTAACAGGTGTGCCTTGTTAAAAGTTAATTTGTGGAATTTTTTTCCTTCTTAATGCGTTTGAGCCAATCAGTTGTGTTGTGCAACTGGCTCTCATGAGGACCGCCACAGGAAAAGAAGACCCAGAGTTACCTCTGCTGCAGAGGATAAGTTAATTAGAGTTAATTGCACCTCAGATTACAGCCCAAATAAATGCTTCACAGAGATCAAGTAATCGACACATCTCAACATCATCTGTTCAGATGAGCCTGTGTGAACCAGGCCTTCATGGTCGAATTTCTGCAAAGAAACCACTACTAAAGGACACCAATAAGAAGAAGAGACTTGCTTGGGCCAAGAAACACGAGCAATGGACATTAGACCAGTGGAAATCTGTCCAAATCTGAGATTTTTGGTTCCAACCACCGTGTCTTTGTGAGACGCAGAGTAGGTGAACGGATGATCTCTGCATGTGTGGTTCCCACCGTGAAGGATGGAGGAGGAAGTGTGATAGTGTGGGAGTGCTTTGCGGGTGACACTGTCAGTGATGTCTTTAGAATTCAAGACACACTTAACCAGCATGGCTACCACAGCATTCTGCAGCGACACGCCATCCCATCTAGTTTGCGCTTAGTTGGACTATCATTTGTTTTTCACCAGGACAATGAACCACAAGACACCTCCAGGCTGTGTAGGGGCTATTTGACCATGAAGGAGAGTGATGGAGTGCCACATCAGATGACCTGGCCTCTACAGTCACCCAACTTCAACCCAATTGAGATGAGTTGGACCGCAGATTGAAGGAAAAGCAGCAGCAAGTGCTCAGCATGTGGGAACTCCTTCAAGACTATTGGAAAAGCATTCCAGGTGAAGCTGGTTGAGAGAATGCTAAGACTGTGCAAAGCTGTCAAGGCAAAGGGTGGCTACTTTGAAGAATCTCAAATATAAAATATATTTTGATTTGTTTAACACTTTTTTGGTTACTACATGATTCCATATGTGTAATTGCATAGTTTTTATGTCTTCAATACTATTCTACAATGTAGAAAATAATTMAAATAAAGAAAAGCCCTTGAATGAGTAGGTGTGTCCAAACTTTTGACTGGTACTGTAAGTCACCTTGTCCGAGAGAGATTTACACAGCTTTCAAAACATAATGCCAGGGAAATCCTACATGAAAGACATACCTTGGTAGAAGTGGTTCTAAAATCCCCTATGGGAAAAAATGTATGTTGAAAAAACAGTTGGAATCATTACCATGTTTGACCGCTAGATTTTATGGGTATTATGACTAGTCCACTGTGGGGCTCTATCGGTCTACTGCAACACAACCTTGTTTTCGGTGTTAGTGAGCCCCCTTGTGGACTCATTCCTTTACATGTTCATGAAGGGATCTCAGATTTCATAACTTGTTGCTGGAGGTATCTCAGTTCTGCTGTCTGGCAGGGACAGACCAAAGGCACTTTTGTAAGACTCTGATGTGTTGGAAAGCCTAACTGAAAGTGAAGAACTGACAGTCGTCATTGCCGCAGACACATAAGACACAGGCCGAGAAGCAGGTCACCCTTGCAAAGTAGACAACAATGAGTTTAACAGGGAAGGGGAGAGGGATGACAGGAACTGTTAAAAAGGCCCTTAGAGACCACGATTGACATGCCAACGAACCAATCGCTACACGGTGTGTCCTCCAATTACCTTGTTGGCGCCCGCCTACTGGATGTGGCTAATCTGATAAAGAGGGGGAAATTGACACATGGGAGCAGAGCTAGCTACAAAGAAGTGTTTGCTATGGTAGTGTGTGTGTTGATACAAAATAAACCACACACCTTGTTGTATATGTACCCAAAGTTAACTGGAGTGCGTTGTGTGGTGACAATAAAAACTCTTTGGCCTGACATCCTTTGGCTCTGTTCTTGTCATACATCTCTGTGGTCCTTCACACATCCCTGAATCAGTACATTGTGTTTATTAGGGGTCATCCAGACCTTTTCAGTTATACAATTCCCTTTCGTTACCACATAGTAGTTTATCTTCAACCTCATATAGATTTGCAACTTTGCAACAATATTGACAGTAGCCGTGTTCGAATACTCAGACTAACCGCACTAACCATACTATTTGTGACGTGAATTGAGTATGTAGTATGCTTATTGGTCATAGTATGGATATAGTTAGTATGCCAAAAGTTCCCGGATGTCGAACTACTTTCGTCAAAATTCGAAGTATACATGCAGTGGACACTATTTCCGTGCTTTTTAGGGCCCATAATGCAATTCTACAGAAATGGGCGTGGCTTCACAACGTTTTCAGATTTGAAGAAAATGGCGAAATATATTCAGTCAAAGTCTGACGAGAGTGGATACAAATGTAAGTGCAAAAACAAAAATGTATTGCTTTAACTAATTATGACAAATGTTAAGAAATTAAAAAGTCGTGACTTTTCAAATAAGTTACGTTACACTTAATGTTGGCTGACAATTTATTAGCTACGCTAGCCTTACTAACTGCATAGCATATCATAACCACAGTTGCTTTTATGTACCGGTATGTTAGCTAGCTGCCTAACATTGAACTTGACAGTATATTAACTATATTCTAACTACCCAACGTTTATTGACTTGATTATTCACGTAATTCATTATGCATTCTCAATCGACATTGTTAATGAAGTCGTAAGATGTCTAGCTAGTCATTTGTTATGCTAACAAGAAGTTGCATAATAACAGCATCAACTTCCGGTAGACAGGCGAAGAGCTAGTACACTCAACTGAAAGGATACCGTTTGTTTACAATATACTAAAATGAACTAATAGTATATAGTATGTAGTATATAATTATTAAGTATGTAGTATACAGTATGGGTACACAGCTATTTTCTTCTAGTTATTTTACAGAAAATCTAGTATAAAATAGGCTATGTCACATGTAACCTACAGTGTATACCATTGTGGTATCCAATAACTACAGCTTGGGAAACAAAATGCCAGCCGCTGTTTTTATGACACAGAGTACCTGCATGCATCTGAGTCTTGACACAGAAACATCTGAGGGAGGAGTCTGTTATTCACCCTGTGCTGTACACTCTTCATTTGAAAAGAAACCAGCTGATCAAATTTTTGTGAACAGACTGCATTATACCTTATACATTATACCAGGAATCATGGTCACAGGTAGGCAGTCAAAAACAAACAATACCTCACAACCATACAAACAGAAAGAACTGAACCAAATAGGGAGCTGATGAGACCAGGTGAGAAACGAACACAGGTGAAATCAATGAACAAAAATGAAAGACTTGGCTACGTTCCAGAACACAAAGAAACAGGGCTACGTTCAAGAACACAAAGAAAGAGAACACAAGGTTGACTAAGAAAAGAAAAGCAGAACCTTACACTGAGACACCATCATTGGAATAATTCACTGGAGACTACAATCAAAGTCACAAAACAGCTACCTTTTTATTGGAAGTGTACGGTTACTGTGAACAAAAGGATTCGTTTTTCATAATAGCTCCACGTTGTGCATTTTCAGACAGGCATTGGGAAAGAAAGTGATGGACACAGGAAGGTATGAACATGTGTGTGGTAAGTTATTCAGTGGTATCTACCTGCACTTTTAGATTTTGAGATACAGTAATATCCAAGTTGTAATGCAGTAATACTTTTGAATTCTGAGCGTTAGTGGCTGGGATGTTCATCTAAGGAAGTATGGAATGGGAACAAACCGGTTGCATCACCTCAGGGCAGAAGCGGAGATAGAGTGTGATTAAAAAAATACATATTCAATGATGATGTACCAAAAACCAAAGAAAAAACATTATTTAACACTATAAAACATGGCAAAATGTGTATATAATATGATATATAATATGATTTCAGTAAATCCTGCAATTGGTCTGAGCTGGTGTTGCTTATTTTATTAAGCAATGTACAGCTAGCTGTGTCTGTCTCAATATCCCCTTGAGGGGCCCCCTGTCCTGGAACAGATTATTAGGTTGAACTATGGCTAATAACCACATGGGATTCAGTTCCTTGTGCTAGTCTACAGAAAGCAATATCAAAAATGGATGTGGTTGTGTCTGCTGCTTATGTCGGAGAACGCTTTATAGGTAGGTAGGTAATTTACGTGACGGTAATTTACGTGCCAGCAGGTCAATCTGTCTGTCTGTCTGCCTGTCTAGAGGACTATCTGTTGCTCACTATCTGTTTGATAGGCGAGGCCCATCACCTATCAGAACTGGGAATTGTGCTACTGGGTTGGATGCTGACTTGGTAGACGAAGGTGGCAGACTTCATCATGGGTAGCGATGGAGACACAGAGGAGAGGAGGAGAACCAGTCTGAGTGTGAAGAGTCGTGGCCAGGTAGACGAATGGAAGGTCATGGTGGTGGACACACCAGCCTGGTGGCAATACGCCTCACTTCGTGACACCCCAGAGATGGTAAAGCAAGGGATAGTGAAATCCATGTTATTGTGTCCCCCTGGACACCATGCTGTACTCCTGGTCATTTCTGCTGTTATTGCCTTCAAAAGTCCACCTGAGGTTGGTAAAGGAGCACATCAAGCTTCTGGGTACTGATGCGTGGAGACATGCCCTGGTGATGTTAAGCTGGTGTTACTCGCTGGGGGACACCACCATAGGGCAGTTAATTGAGAGAGGGGAGAGCCCTCCAGTAGCTCCTCAAGAAGTGTGACAACAGATACCACATCCTCAACATCAAAAACAGGAGTGATGTCACTCAGGTCACAGAGCTTTTGGAGAGGATTGAGCTGATGGTAAAAGCGAATGGAGTGCTAGGACCACAGAGGAGCAGTCTGGTGAGGCAGAGAAATGGGAGGGGGAGGAGACCATAGAGGAGTCGCGGAGGGACTAGGGATTCACTTATTGAGATGTTTGACGAGGTGTGCTGTGGGAGAGAGAGAAAGTTTCTTGAAGACATCAGGAGGTTGCTGTTCAAGCCAAAGAAAGTAAACAGCTTAACTGAACCGTCATACAGTGAGTATCCATATATTATAATTCTAAACAAAATATATGTCCAATTATACATTCCTTATTACATTTATAGAATGTGTCATGTTGAGTGAATGGCCAAATGTAAACGCAAACATTTTCTGTGTGAATTCTCAATGAGTGAATTCTCTTGTGCTGTGTTACCAGTGAGCTCGGCTGAACACGAGAGGGTGTCTGACTGGCTGAGAGAGGGGACGTCTAGGAATGCTGAAGATGTTTCCGAATATGAGACCAGTGGATATGAGACCAGTGAATATGAGACCAGTGGATATGAGACCAGTAGATATGAGACCAGTGAATATGAGACCAGTGGATATGAGACCAGTGAATATGAGACCAGTGGTATGAGACCAGTGAATATGAGACCAGTGGATATGAGACTAGTAGATATGAGACCAGTGAATATGAGACCAGTGAATATGAGACCAGTGGATATGAGACCAGTGAATATGAAGACCCGTGAATATGAGACCAGTGGATATGAGACCCAGTGATATGAGACCAGTGAGATTATGAGACCAGTGGATATGAGACCAGTGAAATTATGAGACCAGTGGAGATCTGAGACCAGTGGAATATGAGACCAGTGAAATATGAGACCAGTGGATATGAGACCAGTGAATATGAGACAGTGGATATGAGACCAGTGAATATGAGACCAGTGGAATATGAGGACCAGTGAATATGAGAGCAGTGGATATGAGACCAGTGAATATGAGACCAGTGGAAAATATGAGACCAGTGGAACCTATGAAGAAAAAGTGAATATGAGACCAGTGAATATGAGACCAGTGGAATATGAGACCAGTGAATATGAGACCAGTGAATATGAGAAGGAAACCAGTGATATGAAGACCAGTGGATATGAACAGTGGAATATGAAGAACCAGTGAATATGAGACCAGTGGATATGAAACCAGTGGAATATGAGACATGTGGATTATGAAGACCAGTGATATGAAACCAGTGATATTGAGACCAGTGGATATGAGACCAGTGGATATGAGACCAGTGAATATGAGACCAGTGGATTGAGACCAGTGAATATAGACCAGTGAATATGAGACCAGTGGATTGAGACCAGTGAATATGAGACCAGTGGATATGAAAGACCCAGTGAATAGAAGACCAGTGAATATGAGACCAGTGAATATGAGACCAGCGAGTCCAGTGAACCAGAGACCTAGGACAACAAGTAACATTTTACTAGGGGAAAATAAACGTTTTTTAATCTTGAAAGTGAAACTTGGTATCCACATGTTTAGACCATGTACATTTATTTAGCTAGTTTGACAAAAAACAAAAGCTGACTGTATGTAATGTGGCCTATTTTTTGTGTGTGAAATTGCCTAATGTTGTTTCTACATGTACTGAGATGACGTGGCTTGCTTGTGTCGTGTCGTGGAAATTCTTACACAGGGACACTCGAAGTCAATCTTTAATGAATCATCCTTTATTTGTCAGGCCCGTGGAGAGGTTCCAACCAACTAAATGCACTATAGTACACATGTCAATCAAATCATCAAAATCAAATCAGTTTATTTTATATAGCCCTTCGTACATCAGCTAATATCTCGAAGTGCTGTACAGAAACCCAGCCTAAAACCCCAAACAGCAAGCAATGCAGGTGTAGAAGCACGGTGGCTAGGAAAAATCCCTAGAAAGGCAAAACTAGGAAGAACCTAGAGAGGAACCGGCTATGAGGGGTGGCCAGTCCTCTTCTGGCTGTGCCGGGGAGATTATACAGAACTATGCCAAGATGTTCAAAATGTTCATAAGTGACAAGCATGGTCAAATAATAATCATGAATAATTTTCAGTTGGCTTTTCATAGCCGATCATTAAGAGTTGAAAATAGCAGGTCTGGGACAGGTGGCGGTTCCATAACCGCCAGGCAGAACAGTTGAACTGGATAGCAGCAAGGCCAGGGGACTGGGGAGCAGCAAGGAGTCATCATGCCCGGTAGTCCTGACGTATGGTCCTAGGGCTCAGGTCCTCCGAAAGAGAGAAAGAAAGAGAGAAGGAGAGAATTAGAGAGAGCCAAGATTTTCAAAATGTTCATAAATGACAAGCATGGTCAAATATATAATCAGGAATAAGTCAGTTGGCTTTTCATAGCCGATATTAAGAGTTGAAACAGCAGGTTCTGGGACAGGTAGGGGTTCATAACCGCAGGCAGAACAGTTGAAACTGGAATAGCAGCAAGGCCAGGCGGACTTGGGACAGCAAGGAGTCATCATGCCCGGTTTGCCGTGACGTATGGTCCTAGGGCTCAGGTTTCTCGAGAGAGAAGAAAAGAAAAGAGAACGAGAGAATTAGAGAGAGCATACTTAATTTACACAGGACACTGGATAAGATAGGAGAAGTACTCCAGGTATAACCAACTGACCCTAGCCCCCGACAACATACTACTGCAGCATAAATACTGGAGGCTGAGACAGGAGGGGTCAGGAGACACTGCGGCCCATCAGAAGAAACCCCGGACAGGGCCAACAGGAAGGATATAACCCACTACTTTGCCGAAGCACAGCCCCCACACCACTAGAGGATATCTTCAACCACCAACTTACAATCCTGAGACAAGGCCGAGTATAGCCACAAAGATCTCCACACAGCACAAACCAAGGGGGGGCGCAACCCAGACAGGAGATCACGTCAGTAACTCAACCCACAAGTGACGCACCCCCCCAGGGACGGCATGAAAGAGCACCAGTAAGCAGTGACTCAGCCCCTGTAATAGGGTTAGAGGCAGAGAATCCCAGTGGAGAGAGGGGAACCAGCCAGGCAGAGACAGCAAGGGCGGTTCGTTGCTCCAGAGCCTTTCCGTTCACCTTCACACTCCTGGGCCAGACTACACTCAATCATATGACCTAATCAGGAGCTCTCCCTGGGCAGTCCCAGCAGTTGTCTTATATACGGCTAAACACAGACAAGTTATATTTGCATGATTTAACATAATTATTCATCATTACAATTTTGTTTCATTCATGTGACTGACCAATACTGGTTTATAATATGTGAGGACAATGAGGGTTCTTCTCTCTAAGCTGAGACCTTGAAACTGAGATATCCTTCGTTCTCAAAACAAGGTCTGGGCGCACTGCCAAATTGCAGCTACTGATAGTGAGGATTCGTTCAGTCAGTCACTTGCATCAACACAGAAATTGGTTTATTAGAACAGCACATGAATTGAACACAGAAATTAGTAATAAGAAAAGCCAAAACATTAAAATTTCATTATACTTGTTTCAAGTTTCAAAGTGTACTGTGCCTTATAAGTATTCACACCTTTGACCATTTTTCAACTTTTTTTTGTGTGTTACAGCCTGAATTTAAAATTGATTAAATATAGATTTGTGTCACTGGCCTACACAAAATACCCCTACATGTCAAAGTGGATTATCTTTATTGAAATTTTCACAAATGAATTACAAATGAAATGCTGAAATGTCTTAGTATTCAACCCAGTGGCGGTTCTAGACCATTTCAACTGGGGGGCAAGCTGGGGCCAGTTGTACTGTTAGAGGGGCCAGTTACATTAGACGTTATTGTTGTCATATCGTTTTCTTCACTGCATTGCAGGCAAACTTGCAGATGCATGTGGTACGATACTGTTGTGTTCCGCCTAAAGCCGTCCCTCTAGAAATGTGTGGGTTAAATTAATGTTCCGCGTTGCCACTGTCTAATAACGGATGTAAAAAGAACGATAGCAAAAATTAGTTATGTAAAAATTATTTCATACTCACATTTAGGGGCCACAAGGGGGTCAAAATTGTTGTCACAGGGGCACTGCCCCCCCCCCCCCCTGCCCCCAGAACCGCTTAGGTGATTCAACCCCTTTGTTATGGTACGCCTATCTAAGTTCAGGAGTAAAACTGTCACATAATAAGATGCATGGACTTATTAATAGTGTTTAACATGATTTTTTAATGACTACCTCATCTTTGTACCTCACACATACAATTCTCTGTAAGGTCCCTCAGTCGAGAAGTGAATTTCAAACACAGATTAAACCACAAAGACAAGGGAGGTTTTCTAATGCCTTGCAAAGAAGGTATTTGTAGATGGGTAAAACAAAGCAGACATTGAATATCATTTTGAGCATGGTCAAGTTATTAATTACACTTTAGATGGTGTATCAATGCACCCAGTCACTACAAAGATACAGGTGTCCTTCCTAACTCAGTTGCCAGAGAGGAAGGAAACCGCTCAGGGATTTCACTATGAGGCCAATGGTGACTTTAAAATGGCTATGATAAGAGAAAACTGAGGATGGATCAACAACATTGTAGTTACTCCACAAAACGAACCTAATTGACAGAGGGAAAAGAAGGAAGCCTGTACAAAATACAAATATTCCAAAACATGCATTCTGTTTGCAACAAGGCACTAAAGAAATACTGCAAAAAATGTGTCAAAGCAATTCACTTTTTGTCCTGAATACAAATTGTTATGTTTGGGGCTAATTCAATACAGCCCATTACTGAGTACCACCACTTATTTTCAAGCATAGTGGTGGCTGCATCATGTTATGGGTATGATTGTAATCATTAAGGACTGGGGAGATTTTCAGGATAAAAAATAAACGGAATGGAGCTAAGCACAGGCAAAATCCTAGAGGAAAACCTGGTTCAGTCGGCTTTCCAACGGACACTGGGAGATTAATTCACCTTTCAGCAGGACAATAACCTAAATCACAAGGCCAAATATACACTGGAGTTGCTTACCAAGAAGACAGTGAATGTTCCTAAGTAGCCGAATTACAGTTTTGACTTAAATCTTCTTGAAAATAATATAATGTAAATAAACACATGAGAAATAAGAGAAACATGAGATTGTGAGCTATATAACAGGGTCGGTGCCATGAATAATTTACAACAATTTTATGTGGGAAGATGCACATCATTTGTTGAGCATTGTAGAGATATTGATATTAATAACATAGACTCAGTTGAAACAGAAAGTATTGGCATACTCAAGTACTGTATAGTAGGCTATAGATAGATAAAGTTGTTAATGCAAAGTGTCTGTATGGTTCTCCATCACTGCATTGTGTATTTTTTTTCTGATTTTTTTCTGATTTTTGTTATGTTTGGGGCTAATTCAATACAGCCCATTACTGAGTACCACCACTTATTTTCAAGCATAGTGGTGGCTGCATCATGTTATGGGTATGATTGTAATCATTAAGGACTGGGGAGATTTTCAGGATAAAAAATAAACGGAATGGAGCTAAGCACAGGCAAAATCCTAGAGGAAAACCTGGTTCAGTCGGCTTTCCAACGGACACTGGGAGATTAATTCACCTTTCAGCAGGACAATAACCTAAATCACAAGGCCAAATATACACTGGAGTTGCTTACCAAGAAGACAGTGAATGTTCCTAAGTAGCCGAATTACAGTTTTGACTTAAATCTTCTTGAAAATAATATAATGTAAATAAACACATGAGAAATAAGAGAAACATGAGATTGTGAGCTATATAACAGGGTCGGTGCCATGAATAATTTACAACAATTTTATGTGGGAAGATGCACATCATTTGTTGAGCATTGTAGAGATATTGATATTAATAACATAGACTCAGTTGAAACAGAAAGTATTGGCATACTCAAGTACTGTATAGTAGGCTATAGATAGATAAAGTTGTTAATGCAAAGTGTCTGTATGGTTCTCCATCACTGCATTGTGTATTTTTTTTCTGATTTTTTTTCTCCCTTTTTCTTCACACCAAATACAAACATAAACATACTAACAACAACTTACAGATGCACACAAACAACGACTACATCTCCTTTGCCCAGAACCGCATGCTCACACCCCCATCCCTAGTGCCTGCATTATAAATAGCCACATGGCCTTATATTTTACTCATTTGTTTTTCTCAGTCACCCATGCTATTTCAATAACAAATCATTCGATTTTTCCATTGTGTTAGTGATGGTGGATGAACTGATTTCCAAATGTTTTGAAAATGTATACGCTGAGTGTGCAAAACATTAAGAACATCTGCTCTTTCCATGACACAGACTGACCAGGTGAATCCAGGTGAAAAATATGATCCCTTATTGATTTCACTTGTTAAATCCACTTCAATCAGTGTAGATGAAAGGAGGAGACAGGTTAAAGAGGGACTTTTTAGACTTGAAACAATTGAGACATGGATTGTGTATGCATGCCATTCACAAGGTGCTTTTGAACAAGGTATGGTAGTAGCTGCCAGGCGCACCGGTTTGTGTCAAGAACTGAAACGCTGCTGGGTTTTTCACTCTCAACAGTTTCCCATGCGTATCAAGAATGGTCCACCACCCAAAGGACATCCAGCCAACTTGACACAACTATGGGAAGCATTGGAGTCAACATGGGCCAGCATTCCTGTGGAACGCTTTCGACACCTTGTAGAGTCCATGCCCAGACGAATTGAGGCTGTTCTGAGTGCAACTCAATATTAGGAAGGTGTTCTTAATGTTTTGTACACTCATTGTATATGCCCAACTAGAGTCGGCAACCTGGCGAGCTAAAGCAAATGCATTCACTGGCCTACCACACAACCTTGTTTTTGGTATTAGTGAGCCCCCTAGTGGACTCATTCCTCTACATCTTCACGAAGGTACAGTATGTCAGATTTTATAACTTGTTGCACGAGGCCGTTGGTTGTCATCAGTGCTGGCTGGGTCAGACCAATATACACTCACCTAAAACATACCCTTGCTATCTCTTATGTGCCTTGAAGTGTGACTACTGTCTAAAACACAATGAGAGACTATATACGCTGGGTCTGATAAGAACACATACACAGCCTGATAACAGTTGCATTGGTGGGGAGTTCAGTAGGCCTACACGCCTGACAAAAGAGTGATGATGAGCATTATCATTTTTATAGACCTGTGTGTGATATTTGGGGTGACATTTTGACTGCTAAAATGTGTCACTGATTGTTGTAAACATTCTTCATGTCATGTGCCATTTATGTGCTGTATATTTTGCTAAAGGCCTATGCATTCTTTCCATGGTCCCTAATGAATTTCCTCTATGAATAGAATAGGAATAGAATGGGGTTTGTTCTAAGAGACATTATAATGTTATAGTCTAGTAGTTGACAAAAATGATAGCCAGGTGGAAAAATAAGTCCTGCATTGGAACTTCTAGGTTAGGACCTATTCAAATAGTTCCTAGGTGTTAGGCCTACACGAGATTTGCACAATGCCCCCATGGATTTAATACGGGGAAGATATGCGAGTCGGTAAAACAATGTTCAGTTGGTAGACTAGTCTAGTCGTGGTCAGGCTGTGTCCTATAGGACAAGTCATGGTGGCGATGAATGTCATTAATTATAGTGGGACAGTGTCCGGATAGGACGAACAGACCGATGAACAGACAGCCGCCACTGCCGCAGAAACCACAGACACAGACCGAGAAGCAGGCCGCCCTCGCCAAATAGCCTACAAAGAGGATTGAAAAGGGAAGGGGAGGAGGATGACAGGAATACTAATCCAATTCCCTTTCATTACCGCATAGTAGGCTAGCCTATCTTCACCCTCCCCCGCCTCTTTCTCTGGGTCAGTAAAAACAATGAATTGATACATTTAAGATACCAAATAGTCCCTCTACACTGCGACGATATAAATAAATAATTTGCCAATGCGGTGTTCCGCCCGTCTGTCTAAGGGACGACTGCGCATCTTTGTGGCTGAATGCCGGAAAAGGCTATGTCGATGTCCCGACTGGGAGACTTAGCCTATTGCCCAACAAATTTGATAATTTTGTAAACCACTGTCAAATATCATCGATTCTAACATGGTGAGTAATTTCCGTTATTTTATTTATGTCGACGACGCAAACGAGGGACATGAGCAATTTCTAGCGATATTTTAGGGCAGTCATAATAATTTATGAAATCATAACTTGTTATGATCAGTGCGCGCGCACGCATGCAACAGGTCGCCGGTACAGTAGCGGGACAGCAGAAGTTATAGCGCTGTTCTCAAGCGTTTTTAAAATGTTAGATCGTCGATTTAAATGTCATTGTGCGATGCTACGAAAAACACAAATGCTTTGTTGGCACAATAGGCTATGCTTAAATATAATTAAATAGTTTGCGATACACGAACAACGTTTTTGATTTATTCTTCGTTTTTTTTTCAACTATAAAACACTGTTTCTAGTGATGAAAGGTTGTATAAATATATCGTACGTCTCTGAAAAGCGAATTCTAAAATGTATACGTGTAGGCCACATCAAACAGTCAAATCAGGATAGGCCTATACATCACTGTCTGGCAGCAGACACGTTGATCCCAACACATTAAGCTATACATTCAATGTCCAAATTATGGGAGGCAAGGATGACAACTGTATTATGACGAATACATTGTTATTGACTCAAAGCATAGCCCCCAAATAGAATAGTCCTACCCATGGTGCCAACTGTGAATGGGAAACCTATTTTAGAGGTAACCCAAAATAGGCTTGGTGAATAACTGTCTTTTTTATTTTAATGTTCAGATATTTGTAGGCCTACAATCCACAATACCAAATTATATTTAAATTGCTTGATATTTACAAGATTTATGTTTATATCAATCGATTTTTAATGGTTCTTTAAAACAGGTTTGGGGAAACAGCAGAGGGTTAAGTGTATGTGTGTGTGTGTGTGTGTGTTTGGGGTGGTGATGTGCGTACCAGATGTGCGGGCCTATGTAGAACAGGAGGATACGGTCAAAATCAGGGCAAAGAAATGTGCATTTTGCGCAAAAAATTACACAATTGTGCACAATCATGTTCACACATGATATGATGCACTATAGCATACTGTACATTTCTGAAAGGGTTTCATGTTGGCCATAATGTGATGTAAGTGCAAGTGCAACACAGGGAACTAAGTATCCTATAAAATAAATGAAGAGCAAGCTGCCCGGCTTTGTGGGCACTACAGCTATATAGGAGGCTAAACGTGCGTCATAAGGCCTTTCATTTCTTTAAGCCTTCTGTAGCGTTCTCTGTTTGTTTTGTGTTAACTTGTCATGCGAATCGATTGTGTGGTAGGCCTGCAATGTAGCTGTGCGTATGCAATTATGGCCTTAATGTAAAATGTGTGTGTGGTACGGTAAGGGCTCTCCACCCAGCAGTAGCAACTCAAGGTTTATAATCGTAAAATAGTTGAAAACACGACTAGGTGGATTAGTATGTGATTAAAGTTTATTATAGTTTGCAGTTTTTATATTCGTTTTTATTTTTATTCGTTTTTCGATTTTATTTTAAATTCAGTTTAGTTTCACTTAGTTTCCCGACTTGATTTACTATTTTTTATTAGGTTTTAGTTTGATAAAAACATTCCTATTTCGTGTTTACATTATTTAGTTTCCGTTTTAGTGTTAGTAAAAGAGAGTATTCTACTGGTTTGTGACCCACTTATCCTGCCCCTGGTTAGAGGGGAATAAGACATGCCCAGAGTTGATACACACAATAACTTTATTTACACACGCTTGAGATGTAAATGGGGATGAAAAGTAGGAAAGGTAGTGGTTCTGTAATGGACAGAGACAAAGGTAATGAATACACACATACAACATGAATACACCAGGGCACAGATACTGAATCTTACAGAATATAGCAGTAAGGACTGTATAGATTGCATATGCCACCTGCAGAGTATTACACAACACAGTAAACTCAGAGGGGCAACATACAATAGGCAATAGTAGTAACTAACTATGAAGAACAATATACAAATGTCACACAACTCACTTTGGGCACACACCATCCCACAAGTCCAGAGATATAAATGAGTCCAGTTGTTGATGGGCAGAGACAGAGATGTTGCTCTCTGCCACTGCCTGAGGGAGACTTCCAAGTATTTTGTGACCTGTATAATCAAGAGGATGGGCAGATGTCTGGCCCCCTAGTAAACTCCCTAGCAACCTATCACGACACAGGTCAGAGACAGTTTGAGAGGCAGGTTTAGGTTACCTCCTAGACTCTCAGGATCTGGTCGTGGGGGATGGAGAGTGGAGTTCCTAACACTTAGGGACAGAAAGAAGCATATGCATGGGAGGCTAGGAACCATTTATGTGGTGTAGGTTGTATTTCTCCCCTGTTAGCTAGTGATAGCTAGTAGTCTCGGAAATCCCAGGTCTAGAGCAACAGCTCTAGGTATGTGGAAGATATCAGATTCTCTTGGACATTTCGAAGAAAAATCTGGGAAGGGGCAAAACCTTTGCAGTGGTTTTAGTGATGGTCGATGATGCAAACTAGCCACTTGCAAAATGCACTCATTAAAAATAAGCTCATCTTTTTCCATCTCGCTAACTAATTTGTGTCCGATGGGGATGTTGATGCTAGGGCAACAAGTTGATAAGGCTGTGATGTCACTAGATAAGCCAGTGACGTGCTTCCCTGTTCCATAGAGATGTATAGAGATCATTACATGGAAATAACACGTTCTTCCACAATTTTAAAGTAGGCAACTGGGTGGGGATTCCTATGGGTTGGATTGATCAGCCAGTGATCAGAGCATTGTCTTCTTCTTCAAATTGGTTTGCCTAGTTTGTAAATGGCTTTAAGCTACATGACCGCCATCTAGTGGGCACAATAAATAAATTACGCAGACTCCAGCACTGCAGGTGGAGGTTAGTCACCAAAATTAGCTTGACACTTTTTTCAAACATAAAAACAAGAAGAAAATGGACTACTTTAAAATGGAGATAACCTCAATGGCGGGCCCAGAAGGGATCAACCAATGAATTATACTTGTGAGCAAACATTCCATAACTGCAGGTGGCAGTAAATTGCCAACCTTGGCTTTATACTTGTTCAAACAACAGGTGGTAGTATGCACCCTTTCAGTTTGTTTACCAACTTATAGAAGTAGTAGAAGAAGAAAATAGACTACTTCAAAATGGAGATGGCCTCAATGGTGCTGCCCATGCGCTCACAGACACCATAATCTCGCCCACCAGCCTCTGTTGAACCATCTGGTTTCCAAGCGCCTCAGATCGGGAGTAACCTTGAAGCCTATGGCGGGAGCGGACAAAAAAAACACTGGTTTTAATCTCTCAGTCCATCATCATCTAGTGCAACCCTTAGAACCTCCCCTGAAGTGTGCTGCATCCAGGGGCCAGTATTGTTTTTGTGTTTGTGTGCAACAAAGAGAACTTGGTTAGTTCGCGCAATATGGATATTCTTTTTCTCAAAATAAACTGCCTATTCTCGCCAATTCAAAGATACGTTTGTAGTATCCTCTAAGAAGAGTTTTAAGAAGAGTTTGACACTTCGCAAACTGTCTGTGGCAAGCCATCTCCCACAGAGGTGTGTCCAACAATTTCCTCCAGTGCTTTAAAGTAGTCTTAGCGTTCTGCATCATTGCCATTGGTACGGAAAAGATTGTGTTTTTTACTTTTTATTGGGGATAGTGTTCCGCACAACTACGCCGCCTTTTCTATTTGAAGGGAAGGAAAAGAGGATACCTAGTCAGTTGCACAACTGAATGGATTCAATCATGTTACAGAACGGCTAGCAGAGTTACGCTGGCTAGCTATGTATTAGCATGAACAGCAATATTTGAATTGATTATCATGTCACCCAGTAAGTCCACACCCCAAACAGTCCCGAACAGTCCCACACTGTTACCAGGCTCTATGCACCAGCAATTTGGGCCTGGGGACGAGGAAATAAACACCATAATGGGACAGATACAACATTGCGAACTCTATACATCTCTAAGGCTGGAACATTGTTACATTGTGGGAGGCAACCCGTCTAGACTAGATAGCTA
This sequence comes from Salvelinus sp. IW2-2015, assembly GCF_002910315.2. Classification (NCBI taxonomy): domain Eukaryota; kingdom Metazoa; phylum Chordata; class Actinopteri; order Salmoniformes; family Salmonidae; genus Salvelinus; species Salvelinus sp. IW2-2015. The sequence goes on along the minus strand of NC_036859.1, from coordinate 9,873,975 downwards.
GTGATAGTGCTTTGAAACATCACCATCTCCTGGCACCATTTACCTGCCAGGTTCAGAAGCTTGTAAACCCCATTGGAAAAATAAGACAAGGTGTATTTGTGTGTGTGTGTGTTTAGTTTTACTATCCTTGTGGGGACCAGAAGTCCTCACAAAGATAGTAAAACAAGGACAATTCGGACGAGTGGGGGCATTTCGCCTGTCCCTACAAGGAAARAGGCTATTTTAGGCTTAGGGGTCAGGTTTAGGGTTAGGGGTTAGGGTTAGGAGTTAAGGTTAGGTTGAGTGTTTGGGGTTTAGAGTCAAGGCTAGGGTTCAGTTAAAGGTTTAGGGTTAAGGGTTAGGGGTTAGGGAAAATAAGATTTTGAGTGGGAATCAATTGTTTGGTCCCCACAAGGATAGTAAAACAAACATGTGTGTGTGTGTATGTCTGTGTGGTTGTGTGAGCATGTGCGTGCATGTTTGGGTACAGGTTGGCCTACCCACAAAATAGCATCCTCCCTTGATTATAGATATACTATTCAAAGAGGTGAGTCCAGTCAACTCTTTGTAATGGATGATTGACGGACGGTGAGCAGCGGTGTCCAACCAATCTATTGGTGGAACCCCAACTTGGAATTCCATCTACCTCCCTTCCAGCGTTCCCGATGCAAAAGCTCCATTAACAGGCCACTGAATGAACAGGAATTTGCGACAATGGCGCTAGGACACAGCTGAGTGAGCATCACCCTCCGTGAGCCTCTCGAATACACAGGACCACTGACGCGAAGCACAATGCTTCCTTTTCAACATCCGGCTCTACTGCTTACCACGTGGAGAGGTAATGAAAATGAGGGGCAGCCAGAGTGAGAGATTTTTTTAAATGATTTTTTTTTACTGGATCTACCCCCCCCACACACACACACAGCTATGTCTTACTATACTTGTGAGGACTTTTTGGGGACCAACAATTGATTCCGATTCAAAATCCTATTTTCCCTAATCCTTAATCCTAAACCTAACCACTAACCACTAACCCCTAATTCTAACCTCAACCCTAAACCTAACCCCTAAAATAGCCTTTTTAAAAGTGAGGACCGGAAAAATGTCCTCACTTCTCTGAATTTTAGTTGGTTTACTATTCTTTTGAGGACTTCTGGTACTCACAAGTATAGTAAAACGTGTACACTGATACAAAGAGAGAAATCAAATCAAGTGAGAGGTGTAAATGAATTGACCTACTGTTCTTCATCAAATGTAGGCTATACGGACTAAGATGAAATGTAGTGCAGTTTTGAAGTTTTATTTGCGTCATGGGGATGATTTAGTATTTAAATCAATGGACAGCACTTTTTTGGGTCCACATGATTGTGTTTGTCTGAATGACAGAACGTGATGGGCTTTTGTGGGTGAGGTGGAGGCAAGAGGAGTGAGGAGGGAGTCATGGCTCAAAAGAAGTGGTGTTCATTCGCCATTTGAATGCAAATGTAGTGGTTGAACAGAGGACTAGTGTGTGTGTGTGTGTGTTTTGTGAGAGAGGGGGGGGGGGGGGGGGGGGTCTAACGGTGAGTTTGAGAAAAGAAAGACTTGTTGAGAGAAAAAATTGAAACACATGCCTGTAGTCTTACAAGTTTTTCACTTTTGCACCACGATGCCACCAACGGAGTTGGACATTTGTGGGAAATTCACCTGTGCTTCTCTTCTAATTCGCGTAATTTAGTTAACCACTTTTTCAGTGTGCAGGGAGAAAAAATCTAAGCATTCTGTTGGCCCATGTACGCTGCATCAGTCGCGTCCTGCTGAAGCATGTCTCGTCGGAAACAGAAACGACCCCAGCAGCTCATGAGCCCGCTCCCTGCCGCCTCTCCAATACTAGAGCATGGTGAGAAATGGACTATTATTGATATGCAAGTCAACACTGAATACAGTAGCTATTAGTATGAATAATCAAACTTTTTATGTTGTGTTGTCAAATGTTTTTTTTTCTCCATTTGTGTTTTTCAAAATATAGCTTGACACGATTTTCAAATAAATAGGCCAAGTTGTTATGTTGTTTTTTGAAATATATTTTTCTGGGTAGTTAATAACTTGATTTCCTCCACAGAACAGTGCTTGTGTAGTGGCACATGTTTAACGAGACTCTTAAGCGACAGTATATAGTACCTGTCACCTGGAAAGTTTTGGCGAGAGTTTTATTGAAAACGTTGACCCTATCTCTGTCAGTTCAGAATCTAAAGTTGTGGGGATGCTATGATGCTCTTTTAATATGTCAGCAATGGTGTGATATTATTGCAATTATTGTGTCTTAGGAGTCTTGTTTTCTTCTTTCTGATCCTATGTATTAGTGTATGTGTTTCTTTCCTTCTCACTGCCTTCACCAACCCTCCTTGTATTGTCAGATTGAAAGACACAAGACACCCAGTTGGTGGGCATATAAAGAGGAGGAAAGAGGAAAACGTAGAGGCAATAGAGTATAGAGAGAATGTTACAGTGTTACACTGAACAGTCTTATAAACTCTATCGTTCCAAATATGCATGTTTTTTCGATTTGGAACGCCGTTTAGGAGATGAGAGGGAGATGGTAGAGGACTGATGAACGCGAGAGGTGCTTTATAAGGTGTTGTAACTGCAATAACATGCAATCCCATTGTCCCTCTAGGGCTTTGTCGTTGAGCAGTGAGGCATGAACATACCTAAGAACTAGTGGTGTGTGTGTGTCTATATGTGTTTTATATGCGTTTGCAGGTCTACGACCAGTCACAGAGGGCTAATTAGGTGTAATAGTTTAGTAACATTGTGGTGGTAGGTTTTAGTAATATTGTGTGTGTTGTGTGTGGTGTGTGTGTGTGTGTGTGTGTGTGTGTGTGTGTGTGTGTGTGTGTGTGTGTGTGTGTGTGTGTGTGTGTGTGTGTGTGTGTGTGTGTGTGTGTGTGTGTGTGTGTGTGGTTGTTGTGTTTGTGGTTAGTGGTGTGGTGCTATAATGTGTGTGTGTATATGTCAGGATTCCCCAACTGCCGGCCCACGGCGGTTTTATTTGGCCACCAAGTTTTCTGAGCAAAATAAATAAATATATATAGGGTGTATATTAATATTTTTTTGTTGTTGTTGAATTTTTATTGTTTGACATGAGACTGTAAAAACACCAGGAAATCAGATCCAAGCGATTATAATTTTGGAAATATGTTCCCAAGTATTCCCACGAATAATAGAGAGACATGATCGTATACAAATAATAAATGATGGATTTATATAGCACTTTTCTACCAACTGAGGTACTCAAAGCATTTTACATACAGTGGTGGGAAAAGTACCCAATTGGCATACTTGAGTAAAAGTAAAAATACCTTAACAGAAAATTACTCAAGTAAAAGTAAAAGTCACCCAGTTAAATACTACTTGAGTAAAAATCTAAAAGTATTTGGTTTTAAATATACTTACGTATCATAAGTAAATGTAATTGCTAAAATATACTTATGTTTTAAAAGTAAAAGTATAAATCATTTCAAATTCCTTATATTAAGCACACCAGACGGCACCATTTTCCCCCAAGAAATATTTCAAATCCAACACTGACATAATTTACAAATTAAGCATGTGTTTAGTGAGTCTGCCAGATCAGAGGCAGTAGGGATGACCAGGGATGTTCTCTTGATAAGTGAGTGAATTGGACAATTTTCCTGTCCTACTAAGCATTCAAAATGCAACAAGTACTTTTGTGTGTCAGGGAAAATGTATGGAGTAAAAGGTACATTATTTTCTTTAAGAATGTAGTGAAGTAAAATTCAAAGTTGGCAAAAATATAAATAGTAAAGTAAAGTACAGATACCCCCAAAAATGACTTACTTTCAAGTATTTTTACTTACGTACTTTACACCACTGTTTACATAGTATGGGGAAACTCACCTCATTCACCATCAATGTGTAGCACCCACCTCAGTGATGCACGGCGACCATTTTTGTGCCAGAACGCTCACCACGCATCAGCTATCAGGTAGAGAGGTGAAGAGTGATATATGCCAATTAGGAATGAGGAGGTTGATTAGGTGGCCATGATGGAATGTAGCCAGGTTGGGAATTTAGCCATCACATCGGGGTGAACACCCCTACTTTTACAACATGTTCCATTGGATTTTGAATGACCACAGAGAGTCAGGACACTAATTTTATCGTCCCATCCGAAAGACGGCACACTACGCCAGGCAATGTCCCCAAATGTAATCAAGGTTTGAAAATATTCTATTTTAGTAAAATATTATATGTGTTTAGGCTTCTTGCAGTCAATTTGCAATCTAAAAATATTTGTTTTATTAAGCCCTCTGACCAGCCACTCAATAAATAAATTGGCTGGTGGGTGAATCTAGTTGATGATCCTTGCTATACAGTGCATTCAGAAAGTATTCAGACCCCTTTACCTTTTCCACATTTTGTTACGTTACAGCATTATTCTAAAATGGATTCCATTTTTAAAAATCATCATCAATCTACACACAATACCCCATAATGACAGAGTGAAAACAGGTTTTTAGAAATGTTTGCAAATGTATTAAAAATAAAAAACAGAAATACCTTATTTACATAAATATTCAGACCCTTTGCTATGAGATTCGAAATTGAGCTCAGGTACATCCTGTCTCCATTGATCATCCTTTAGATTTTTCTACAACTTGATTGAGTCCACCTGTGGTAAATTCAATTGATTGGACATGATGTGGAAAGGCACACACCTGTCTTTATAAGGTTCCACAGTTGACAGTGCATCTCAGAGCAAAAACCAAGCCATGATGTCAAAGGAATTGTCCGAAGAGTTCCAAGACAGGATTGTGTCGAGGCACAGATCTGGGGAAGGGTACTAAAAAATGCCTGCAGCATTGAAGGTCCCCAAGAACACAGTGGTCTCCATCATTCTTAAATGGAAGAAGTTTGGAATCACCAAGACTCTTCCTAGAGCTTGCTGCCTGGCCAAACTGAGCAATTGGGGTCAAGGGCCTTGGTCTGGGAGGTGACCAAGAACCTGATGTTCACTCTGACAGAGCTCCAGAGTTCCTCTGTGGAGATGGAAGAACCTTCCAGAAGGACAACCATCTCTGCAACACTCCACCAATTAGGCCTTTATGGTAGAGTGACCAGACGGAAACCACTCCTCAATAAAAGGCTCATGACAGCCTGCTTGGAGTTTGCCAAAAGGCAACTAAAGGACTCTCAGACCATGAAAAACAAGATTCTCTGGTCTGATGAAACCAAGATTGAACTCTTTGGACTGAATGCCAAGCGTCACGTCTGGAGGAAACCTGGTACCATCCCTACGGTGAAGCATGGTGGTGGCAACATCATGCTGTGGGGATGTTTTTCAGCGGCAAGGACTGGGAGACTAATCAGGATCGAGGGAAAGATGAACGGAGCAAAGTACAGCGAGATCCTTGATGAAAATCTGCTCCCTAGCGCTCACGTCCTCAGACTGGGGGCGAAGGTTCACCTTCCAATAGGACAACCACCCTAAGCACACAGCCAAGACAATCAGGAGTGGCTTCTGGACAAGACTCTGAATGTCCTTGAGTGGCCCAGCCAGAGCCTGGACTTGAAACCAATCAAACATCTCTGAAAATACTTGTTCCCTATCCAACCTGACAGAGCTTGAGAGGATCTGAGATCTGCGGAGAAGAATGGGAGAAACTCCCCAAATACAGGTGTGCCAAGCTTGTAGTGTCCTACCCAAGAAGACTCAAGGCTGTAATTGCTGCCAAAGGTACCTCAACAAAATACTGAGTGAAGGGTCTGAATACTTAACTAAATGTGATATTTCACTTTTAGATGTTTTATACATTTGCAGAAATGTATAAAAACCTGTTTTTGCTTTGTCATTTTGGGGTATTGTGTGTAGATTGATGAGGGGAAAAAAATATTTTATCAATTTTAGAAYAAGGCTGTAACGTAACAAAATGTGGAAAAAGTCAAGGGGTCTGAATACTTTCTGAATGCACTGTATGTGTTTATGTGCATTTGTAGGTCTGCAACCAGTATAGTTGGGTCTAATAGTGTATTAACATTGTAGTGATATGGTGTAGTAATATTGTGTTTGTTATTGTAGATGTGGGTGTGTGTATGTATTTGTGTGTGTGTGTTTTGGTAGTGAAGTGTGGTCGTTGATGGTCTGTGAGTCATCGAGTCTGGTAGCCTGTTTGTTTTCTTTTGACCCCACCTCTTCCTCTGCCTGCCCAGAACTAGAAGGAATGTGTGACCCCAGTGTTCTTAAGGTCAAGTCTGCCTGCCAAACACAGCCACTGTCCAGTACCCACAGACTGCCTGTCCCTGACACCCTATTGGGTTATGGGGGAAGGGTGCACCAAGAGATGAAAGACAGAACAAATGGAGAGAGAGAGAGAGAGAGAGAGAGAGAGAGAGAGAGAGAGAGAGATAAAGAGAGAGTGTGATAGAGTGCATGTCTATATATGCGTGTCTTTTTCAGAGGTCAGGGTTGTAAGAGGTTTTAGGGACCATTGTCCTCTGTCCTGTGTTGCCGTGGAAACGAGGTAGGCTGCTCAGTGTGGCTGGTGTAGTCTTGCAAGCCAGGGGAATTTGGGTGTGGGGGGGCAGAGTTGACAAGGACAGAGACAATAAAGAGTGAAGTAAAGAGGGAAGAGAGGGGGAGTTTGGATGATGAGGTGGTGGAGAAGAGAATAAAGAGGCAAACTGGGCCTTGATCTGGTGTTCACCTGACAGCATGGTCTCCGAATGTATAGATGTTATCTGAGGGCTTCAGTCCTATCTGCTACTACTTGCAAAATCACAATTCTCAGAGGGACAGAGGCATTTCATTTACTCGTAGTTGTTACCTGTATGATGGATTTGCGTCAGTTGCTATTCTTTGCTATCCACTGATCATCATTTGCGTGTCAACACTCACTGTCAGATAAGGTTGACTGGTGGAAAACACTCTCAAGAGAGCGTTCTGAGCAGTGCTCAAATAGATTTCACTGAGTTTTATGAACTGAAAGTAGCAAAAGTGTGTTAAGTAGATTCAAAGCTCTGTCTTGCTCAATATTACAATAACTAAGTCAACTTTCTCTCTTGTCTTCTTTCTCTACTTTTTTCAGATGACCAGTTGGCAGTGAAGTCATTTTCCTTTCCTTTGACCACAGACTCCTCCTCCTCTTCATCTTCCTTCTCTCCTCAGAGCTACCACCCCCCACTGGCTCAAGGTCCCAACTTCGGGGGGCTTCACACCCCCTCTCTACCAAGCGAGGGCTCCCCCCTCTCCCGCTCCCCCTGCCAGCCCACTCCCTGCCCCATCTCCTTTGCAGACCCCCAGTCCTCCCTCTCCCCTGACTTCCCCGATCCCTCCCACTCCTCCCAGACAGTCCTGAGCCTCCCCGACCTCACCTCCACGTCACCTTCCAGTCAGACCCACCCTCCCCGCTCTCTCATGGCCTCTCCCAAGCTAGGCGTGTCAGCCACTACCACCTCCTCCTCCTCTTCATCAGCCTCCCTCTGCCCCCCGCCCCACCCTGGCAGCCCTAGCCCCGTTCCAGAGGGCCCCCCCAGCCCCGTGACGCCCTCCCCAAGCCCGGGCACTGCCTCTGCCCCTCCACCCCGTGCCCACCTTAGCATTGCAGTGATCCTGGAAGAGCTGCGGGTGCTGCAGCAGAGGCAAATCCACCAGATGCAGATGACGGAGGAGATCTGCAGGCAGGTGCTGCGGCTGGGTGGGGCCTCCTGTGCCCTGGAGGTGCCCCAGATCCTCCTGCCTCCTCTGCCCCAGCTCTGTCTAGAGGGCAGTGAGAGGACCTCCAGTCCTCCCCAGCCTACACCCACTCAGCCTCCTAACACTGTAGCCCCTCTCCTGGCCTGCTTCTCCACCCTGCTCCCTCCCCAGCCTGCCTCCAAGCCCTCCAAGCCCAGCCACAGCCTGTCCCATGTCCTGCGTCCACACAAGCCTCAGATGGAGGGTGCAGGAGGGGCTACAGGGTCTTATCTTTACCCTGGGACCAGTGTCCGCCCTTCCTCCTCCTCCTCTTCCTCCTCTGCCTCGTCTGCCATCTCCACCATGGCTTCCTCCAACTACCCCCTGGCCCTCTCCCTGGCCTTGCCCACTCGTTTCCTCCATGAGAAATCCCCCAACACCACCTTAACCAGTGGCCACAGTGGTCTGTCCTTCCTCACCCCGCCCCTGCCCACCACTGCCTCTATGGCACCTCCCTCCTCTCAGGAGCCCCACCTGTCTGTCTCCTCAGCGGGGTCCTCGTCCTCCTCCCTGGGGCGTCTGCAGCATGCCTGTCGGTTCTGTGGGAAGCTGTTCAGCAGTGACTCGTCCCTGCAGATCCACCTGCGCTCCCACACGGGTGAGAGGCCCTACCAGTGCCCTGTCTGCCTCAGCCGCTTCACCACCCGCGGCAACCTCAAGGTGCACTTCCTCCGCCACCGCGAGCAGAACCCAGAGCTCTCGCTCTCCCTCCTCCCCCCCTCCCTATTTGGAATGGGTATGGGACCAGTGGGGGGGTCTGAGCCCCAGGGTCAGCCAATGAGCAGCACTGGTCTGAGCGTAAGCGCAGCGCAGGCTCAGAGGCGTCGTAAACGGCGAGCTGAGGATGACCCGTATGGAGACGGTATGGAGGTGGATGGTGCCGGCGGGGGCTTTTCTCTGGGGGTGTCCACCAGTGCTCCCCCCTCTTCACTTCCCCTGCCCCCCAGTGTGGACCTGGCCCTCATCTCCACCGCCCACTCCCTCCTGCGGCTCAACCAAGCCGCTGCTGCAGCTGCCGCTGCCTCCATATCCTCTGCTGCTTCCTCACTCACATCCTCTTCTTCCTCCTCTGCGTCCTCCTCCCTCGCCTCCTCTCACCTCTCTGTTCCCTCCTCGGCCGCCTCCGCCATTGCTGGGTTCTTTAAAGGGGCCAAGCAGCAGTGCTTTGATGAGAACACGCCCCCTCACCTTCCCATGATGTCTCACTCTGCTTACTCCCAGCTGGCCCACCTCCCTAAACTCCTCTTCCCCTCTGGTTCCCCCCACCATCACCCTGCCTTGGGCCTACTCCGCCCTCCACCCCCTGCTCCAGGCTCGTCCCACCTCTCCTCCACCCACTCTCAGCTCTCCTTCCCCTTCTCCCACTACCCCAAAGCCCAGGCCTTCACCACCTCCACCTCCTCCTCCACTCCTTCCTCAGACACCTCCAAGCTGCAGCGGCTGGTGGAAAAGCTGGAGAAGGAGCCTCCCACCTCCTCTCCCTGGGCCTCCTCCTCAGGGGAGACCTCTCACAGCAGCATGGCCTCCGCTGGGTTGTTCAGCAGCGGCCTCATGGGTGCTAGTACCTCCAGCACCTACGTGATGGCCTCACCATCATCCTCCACCCACGTCCCCACCTCTGTCTCCAACTTCACCAGAGAGATGGTGGCCGCTCTGGGCATGAGTGCCAACGGGGGCAGCGCTCTGGCAGGCGCCATTCTCCCCGGCCTGGGCATCATGAGCACTGGCTCCCTGGCCTCCAACCAGTGTGGGGTATGTCTACGTGTGCTGAGCTGCCCCAGGGCACTGCGTCTGCACCAGGCCACCCACCTGGGTGAGCGCCCCTTCCCCTGTAAACTGTGTGGACGCTCCTTCTCCACCAAGGGCAGCCTGCGGTCCCACCTGGCCACCCACCGTGCCCGCCCGCCCAACTCCCGCGCCCAAAACTCCTGCCCACTGTGCCAGCGCAAGTTCACCAATGCACTGGTGCTGCAACACCACATCCGCATGCACCTGGGAGGGCAGCTGCCACCGGAGGGCGCTCCGGAGTCTCTGTCAGAGCCAATAGCAGAGCCAGACGCTATATTCCAGTCCCAGCCCCAGCCCAATGACACCTTCAATGTTTCTACTGAGAGCTTCACTGCAGCCTCAGGCAGCCAGTCAAAGAGCTCAGCAGCGTCCACCCACATTCAAACCCTAGTAGGAGGCTCTGCCCCCATATCCGTCAGTGTGACATCACCAGCGTGTGTCGGGGAGCCAAGCAGATCTCACTCCTCCAGCCCCGACCTGATCCCGCCCTCTGACCTCAGCCCTGACCCTTTCCTAAACCCCACCTCACATACCCCTCCGCCTGGCAGCGCCGACCCCCCGGTCCTGTGTGTCAGCGTGCCCTCCCCACCTCCAGCCCTGGGCGACTCAAGCTCCCCAGTCAGTGATGGCAAACATGCGGAACTCCTTGATACAACCATTGATACTCCAGCCAGTAAGACAAGCCCTGCTCACACTTCCTCCAGTGTTCTCAAAACCACCCCCTTGTCCAGTCTCATGATGTCAGACTGTCTATTGGGTGAGAATTCCCTTCCTCTCGATGTCTTCTTCCCTGGCCCAAGATCAAACCTGGAAGATCTACTGAGCACTCCAACACTTGGTGCCCCAGTAGCACACCCTAGCCCAGCCCCCTCCTTTACCTCTGTCCTTAGCCCAGAGTACCCTAAAACCTACCTAGCACCCACACTAGACCCTGAACAGCCTACTAAACCCAACACCCCAGAGCCCACAGAGGAAGACGGGGTTGAAACCTCCCCACCTGCAGCACCAAAGCAAGCCCCTGTGCTTGATATGGACCACAGAATGGCAACACTGTCAGAGACTACAGAGACAGGCAACACTGAGGCTGGGGATGTTCCCCAGAAAGCTGTCGCCTACACCAGGGAGACGAGGCTGGGGGCGTACCTCAGCTCCCATGGGAAGGAGGATGGGATGGGTGGTGTCAGAGACCGACTGGAAGGCCCTGTTCCAATCAGTCTGGCTCCCACTCTCCCCCCTCCCATGTCTCGCCCTGAGAAGAAGACCTACAGCTGTGTCGAGTGTGGGAAAGAGTATGCCAGCCGCAGTGGACTGAAGGTAAGAGAATGGGGGAGAGAATGATGTGGGTATAGATTGGTGTGGGGTTGGTAAAAAACTTGGCCCGCTCTTATGGACTACATGTTTAATGGACTACATGTTTATAGCTGCTTTGAAGTGGTTTATTCATCTGTGGAATTGTACATTCGATGTCCAAAACATTGCAACCTATGAACCTGACATTACTTCTAAAACTAGTTTGATCCGATAGTTGGTTTTCAGGTTACATTGAACTGAAACATTCACTGATGAGAAGGCTCCGTCCAGACTGAGGTGAATCAGTCAAGCTAAATGTTTGTGGTATAAACGTTATATCCAGCCAGGGTGACTCAGTGGTTGGTCGGAGTGGCACTTATGAAATCTGTTATTTTCATGTTCATCCACAGGGACACATGAAGCATCATGGAGGGGTTGTCAAGGCAATACGTCCCCCTGTACGGAGCGGTCGCTCAGCGTCTGAGCGACTTCCTGCTAACACACCTACAACGTCCTCCACCCCGCCAGCCACCAGGAGCAACGTGGGCTTCTGGAACCAGTACCAAGCCTTCCTCAACACCAGCAACGACCCGGCAGACGACCCAGCACAAGGCCCGACCAGTGGCAGCCAAGGAGAGGATGGGGAGATGCCCCGATTGGCTGAATCTCCTGTTAGATCCCAACTGTCAAAGGAGCCGACCACTGGGAGGGGCTCAGGGGAGGGGTCTGATGAAGGGCCTACTCTAGAGTCAATGTGATTGGCTCTGTGATGCTCTGGTGCTCTCAATGGACATTCACTGTTCCTTTGGGTCAAATCGTATGGGCTTTTGTATTGTATTGCTTCCAAAATAATTTGAGTAGTCTGTCGGTTTGGTAGTCCCTGAGTAAATTGCTTAGTTAGTTTGTGAAAACTGTAAGTTGGCCATCCTGGCCTTTTGTTTTAAAAGAGGAGGAAGCTGAAGGATGCAAAAAGATTACATGACTCCAGGATTGAGAGCTTGAGGAGGCCAGAAGTCACTGTCAAGACGATGAGAGTTGGAGCTGGTTTCTAGAATGAGAGTTCTGTTAGACAGAGCTCTTCTTTAGCAAGTTTTAAAGGTCATTTTCCTGAACAGAGTCTGACTCAATGTTTATTTGATAGATAGAATCTCTAATGAAGACATGTATTGGAAAAGGAGGCAAGGTAGAGAGGAAGTAACACTGTTCACACATAAACAATTCCTTCATTCAAACATAAAAGGGTAAGGTAGGTGGAACAGATTGTGAGGGGTCACTAAACTAAACTTGTACAGTAGCTTCAACCCTGACAGTCTATGGAGATGCAGTCTCTCCTCCTCAACCTACTACTGTACAAAACCTAATCTTTTATGTCATGGTGAATAACTCTAGATTACTCCAGACTCTTCTTCCAACTAATGGGCAGAGAAGCGCAGAGTAGAGGAGGTTGTGGTCTGCCAGGTACAGAACGAGACAGTTTCCTGTGTGACCCTGTCCTTTGGATCTTATGAGTAAGCTGATTGTTGTTTGGTCCCACAGTGATGTCCGTTTTCTGTAACTCGTTGTCTTCGGTTCGTGTTGTGTCTTTACTACAAAAGAGAAAAGAATCAGAGGTGTACGTCTGATATTGTTGTGAGTTGTACTTTCAGTGTATGCCAGAGAATTAAGATTGATTAAAAAAAAGAAACCGATAAAGAAACAACAACTGGGACGGATGACGATGTCCCTGTGTTTTGGACGCCTATCGTGCCTGTTCTACATTCTGCTGTAGAGCTGTGTGTTTTGTTGATTTGTGACATAAATATGTGTGCGGCACACACTGCCGTTAGTGACATCAAATAAATGGCTACATGCACGCAAGAACATAGTGTGTGCGTGTGGGCATTTCTTTGTGCAAGTGTGTGACCGTGCGTGCGTGTTGGCACAGCACTGTGTAGTAGACCCTAACTGCCTTCATCTTGGCAGGTTTCCTGACACACAGGCGTCACTAATTCCTGCTCTCTTTCAACACAATTCAACTCCTCTGCCTTCTTCTGTGTCTGTCACATCAACCGAAAGGAAGAGAGGGGAAAGAGGCCAGCTGTCCCCACTTCAGCCCCTAATCTCTTCAGCCATGACAACCAGAGCAGCCATGCAGAGTCCCTGTGTGTGTGTGTGTGTGTGTGTGTGTGTGTGTGTGTGCGTGTGTGTGTGTGCGCGCGCGTGTGTGTGTGTGTGTGTGTGTGTGTGTGTGTGCACGTGCATTGTGAATGAAACCTGAATCTCTGTGTGAAAGGTCAGGAGGGGGCTGACGGCTCAGACAGTGATCCCAGGCTATTGAGGGTTGCAAGGATAGCCAAGGTGTAAGCATTACAGTTCGAGAGTGTGAGTGCAACTAAACACACACAGATGCACCAGGTACTGAATATTCTGTGGGTTTGGTGTCTGTGTGGATCTATTTAGCTAGTGCCAATTCATCTAACCACTTACAAAAGAGCATTGGTGCATGTGGCATACAACTGATCACCACATGCATGACAAATATACTAAGTAGGAAAGATTAGTATGTCTGTACAGCAGGTGGCAGTGTGCACAGTTTCAGATGCAGGTCCAGACTCCAGACAAAGAGGTGAAAGGAGGAGTGGAAGTGGTGGACAGAACAGCCCATAGAATACCCTCAAGTATGACTGTCAAGGCATTATTGTAATGTGTCACTTAACTTCGAGAGTTTGGGCGGAAAAAAAAAAGACTTGATATACAGTGCTGTACACAACCTTCAGGATTTTTTAAATGTAGTTAGATACGTTAAATAATATAGTACTAGTTAAAGCCACCAGGTGACAGTGTTAGGCCTTCAACATGAGAACTTGTTGGATTGTCCAACTGAACTAACTGACCCATTTGGGCTGAGGTAACCTAACTAGCAGTTTTTCTCTCTTTCTGGTCCTGACGACAAAAAAACTGTCTGGGAAGGTTTTCTTCTGAATTGTTGAACCAATCCAGTAAATGTGGAGGAGGAGTTAACATGGCGTGTTGCCTTGTTAACCCTTTACACTCATGGGAATTGGCCTATTTGGATAGGGCTAAATTGAAATGTTTCTTACAGATGAAATAGGAAAATGCATAACCTTTATAGAAATTGAAAGGGAACAGTTGGGAGATAGTGGGACAATTATTAGACCAAAGGTGAGGACACAACAGTTCACCTGACACAAGACTGAATCCAAACACTACACTGTTGAATTTATTAGCATTTTACATTTACTGTACTTTTCGCCGCATTTGTTGATAACGAAATCTGAAAGTACTCTGCATACATTCAGTAACATGATAAGACTATTCCTGGAAAAGTGGGGTAGGTGCAACATAAGACAAAAACGGGTGTATCCAAGTGGCCATACACCTCTCAAAAGTGTGCACAGTTCCTAAGCAAGTTCAATGCACTTTTATGACTCAAATATTTTTTATTATAAGGTACTTTAAAAAAAATCTCCTAGCTGTGCTGTTTCAGGAACTACAGCAAGTACAAACTTGTAGATGTTTTGTTTGGAACACCCCCGCCATCGAACAATTACTCTTGTTGTTTACGCAATCCAAAAACAACCCATTATAAAGGTGGGCATGATTTGAAAGCTTGTTCTATTGCCAACATGACTAGCTAAGTTATAAAAATGTTGTGCGCATAGAAAGGAGTCAGGCGCGTCTGCTGCTGCGAATGTTCTTTTCAATAAACAAACATAGGCTCATTCTGTTCAGAACAACCCAGGATATGACGCAATGTCATCTTGGAATTGTACATCAAACATAATGATCATGAACGTTGACGCTGTATATGACATGAGTTTTATGATGTGGAAATGTGAAGTGTACATTTGGACTCACAGGTGTTTGGCTTGCTCGTATGACATCAAAGCAGTATTTATTATAATCCTCAACATATCATCTTTCAAAACACATAGTCATCTTAATTTTACAACATTTCCCTCACTCAGACAACAAACATTTAGCAAAAGTTGCCCAATTAGCTGGAGGGACGGAGGAAATGTATTGTCGTGAGCAGTGCTCAAGTGCAGAACGTCTGTCAGTCAAAACCCATACAGCACTTTGAAGCGCAGAGCCAGAGCTCTGACATCATGTATAGCATATTACTGTACAGCCATTTCCAATTTAGGTGCTTGTTAGTGCCCAAATCTACGATTATCAAGCCGTATACGGGTACAAGTGTAAACGGCTACAGGCGTGCTCTGGAACTTTGGCAACTAGTAAGTATTTTTTAAACCTCCCGCTTTGGGCTGGGTGTGTCAATATGTAGTTCATACATGCATAATCTATGAGCAATTCTGTTTGACCTCAATTAGCCACGAAATCCCTAGTTTGACAGCGACTGTTTACTGGAATCTGTGCAGCACCATTTTCCCTACATTTTCCTCCCACACAATTCTAGTTCCAGCCAAGGAGGTACAGCCCCTCGCCATTTGAGTAACAGCTAGCAAAATGCACACAGAGCAGAGAAAGAGAGAGAGAGAGAGAGAGAGAGAGAGAGAGAGAAAGATCAATGACATGGTGCACATATCTGAACATATGTGACTTAGTTTTCAATTTTCGGGGACCGCTTTTGACTTGTGAGTGCTACATTCAGAACTACTAGCGAATAAGTATATAACATTACTGGAGAATCTTTTTAACGTCCAAAAGTGGAAATCTTGTTGCAGGCTCTCTTTCCATTTCTCCTAAAACCCGGATGCATCTGGTTGTTTCGACCCCAATGAGGGTGAGGCTGAGGTGACCCCTCTAACCTCTTTCATTAACAAATATCAACGGCCCATACTACCTACCATTGCATATGCCTGCCTGATGATAACTGTGTCATTTATCTGGGAGAAACGATCTTCTATCACAGAACATTTGAGCATGTCCCCAGACTAGGCTACCGTTCAACATTTCAGAAAGAATGTGATATATTCATCGATATACCTATTTGCATAATACTTGAAATACATAAACATTTATCTCATGTATTGATACTTTTATGGAATGACCTGATGTGTGACTGTAGACAGTGTTGGTGATAAGCTTACTAACTCGTAATAACTCCTTTATAAAGCAATTACTCAGAGGTAGGCTTACAGAGGCTGACTGGGCACCATTTTCCCTAGCAGAAGACAGCCATACATCTCTGCCAAGGTCATGAGCTAAAAAGTTGACCATACCCCTTCATGCAAAAGCAGAAGGGAAGGGCCAATGTTGAAGGGGGAGGTTTTACTATTTTCTAGCAAAGGCCTCGCGGGACTGTCAAACTAGCAGTTGCTGTGTGGCAGAGAGAGAGGGGGTGAAGAAAGAAGAATCAAAACATCCCGACCATCCCGACACAAGGAACATTTAGGGGAAGCTGCAAATAAATATATAGGCCTAAAACACTGAGACTGCGACAAAGAGAAACAAGGTCGTCGTTTATAATTATTGTGGAATGTGAGCTGTTGAAACGTTGGATGCCAAATTATTGAAGCAACCTCTCGCAGCTCTTTAATCAAGTTACTCCTCAGTTTATATTTACAAATACATCTGGTTTTGATTTTAGAACAAGTAAAGAATGTCCGGCTTTCATCAGCGCAAATTGCTGTTTAAACAATTTTATTTTTGATCCATAATTCTGCATTTGGAAGCGCTCTTCCTACCGGTGTAGATACTTCAAGAATCAAAGAAAAGTTATACAGGGAAAACAGGGCCTATTTGGTAGTTTTTTGCCGGTGTCGYGGTCGAGGAATGGCATTCCGGGTAGAGGCATATGCCCAATTGCTGTTGCTCGTGTTGGCATTGGACCTGAGCGTGCAAGGAGCGGCGCCACAGTATCAAAAACCAGAGGTGAGTGAGTAATAGCCTGCTCTTGGGAGGTCACTCGAAAGTAAATAACAGGGATTGATAGTTTGTTGCCAGATTCCTCAGAGTTAACGGCTACCCTGGAGCGATTGGGGTTATGTGCCTTGCTCAAGGGCACAGCRACATATTTTTCACCCTGTCGGCTCCCGGAATCGAACCCGCAGCATTTCAGATTACTGGCACAACGATAGGCTAACCACTTGGCAATATCCTATCTTAAACTATGTAAAAAAAGAATATATGCATCGTGATGTTTTAACCTGATATATAGCAATGGGCCCTACTGTTAACCTTAAAAGCGCAAATAACTTATTCTTATCTTAAAAGAGCCAAATTGGTAATGATTGCAGAGAGAGACACTGTCTGTCAAGCAGTAAGACTTCTCATTTGGTTTAACATCTGGTTTAAAATCTGCAAAATAAGCATATATTTTAAACTGTTCACACATTTATAGTCAAAATTGATGATTCAAAATAGACGTGTTGAACAGATATTTTGATCAATTTCACCCATAGCCAATTGTTATAAACATTTGTGTATTATTCATTTAAAGTGTTGTGTTTCTGTCATACCCAGAGCTGAAAAAATTGGAAATTGAGCTAATCTGATATTTTTCTATTTGTATTATTTAACTTTTATAGCCTAACGGTATGACCTAAGATGTCAAACCTATATGGGCGATATGCGATCAGACTTTTGGAACGCTATAGTCTATCAACTCAGTTAAGTGTGAAACATCACACTCTCCACTTGGTATAGAGACATTGACTGGAAGCTAAATATGTATTTACATTTAAGAGTTATTTTTGAGTTATAGTGGCTGCCATGTTCCCCAGGGGCTAAATCTGGGGTGGCTCCATGCCTATATCTTTTCAGGGTACATACATCGACCTTATGGGGTGAGAAATGTACCCTTGTTGGCGTTTTTAGGGTTAAAAAGTTGTACCCCAAAAGCAAATAAATAATTTCCCAGGTCTGGGATGTCAGACTGTCAGTAGAACTGGGGGGATGTGGGATGCATCTGACCTCAGCTAAAGGACGCAGACCACAATGATGATGGCTCACATGACAACATTTAGAAATGCTGAGGAGGCAAAATCAAAGAAAAAGAGAAGAAGAAGGCAAATGGGGAGAAATACCATGGTCTCTGTATTGTGGTCAGGTACAGAGGCACTTTCTGAAAGGATAGGGGATTTGGAGTTGCGGGTAGGACCCAACTTCAAAGACATGCGGAAATATAATTGTTGACATCTGTCCTGAGTTAGGGTTGAACTGGGGGAAGGGAGTTTTACAGAGAGAAGGGCTGTGTCTGAAGAGATGATAGTCTGATGGTCAGCAGTGGAGGAGGACTCACCAGCGGTCAGTATCCCTAGTCAGAGAGATATGAAGTTCCTTTGTTTCGACTACAGGAAGTCACCATCATGTTAAACCCCCACGCACCCCATACTCCTACTGACAGACATATATCATTTAGGAAAACRCAGTCGGCTAGCTAGATCATTTATGAAAACAGTCAGCTAAATCATGTCACATGAAGCTCTGACTAGATCACTGTAGATGTCAAATGTCCTTTTGATGTTTTTAATCTGACTGCTGGCGCATGAACTGTAATCTGAGCATACTGTAGGGGCCTGAATTGCAATTCCAGCTGTGCAAATGGAAAGAATAATTTATCTACATTAGGGATGGGAAACAGACTATTGTAGGCACGCGGAACAATTTCCAAATAAAACAAATCGAAAATATTTTGGAACTCAGTGTCAGGGGAGCGTACTGGCAGCAGAGAAGTCAGACGCAGGAGAGCAAAACTGTGTTTCCAACAGCTCAGTTTAATAATAAAAACCCACCGGATACAGAACAATACAATAAATGGGTACAAAACCCAACGCACACCAGAACATAACGTGCACAAGCACTGACAACAAACAATTGCGGACAAGGACATGGGGGGGAACAGAGGGTTTAAATACACAACATGTAATTGATGGAATTGGAACCAGGTGTGATGGAAGAAAAGACAAAACCAATGGAAAATGAAAAGTGGATCGGCGATGGCTAGAAGGTCGGTAACGTCGACCGCCGAACGCCGCCCGAACAAGGAGAGGGACCGACTTCGGCGGAAGTAGGACAGTACCACCCCCTGACATGCGGCTCCAGCAGCGCGTCGACACCGGCCTCTGGACGACCCGGAGGGCGAGGCGCAGGGTGATCCGCACGAAGACGGTGGAACTCCTGCAGCATAGAAGGGTCCAACACGTCCTCGACCGGAACCTAGCACCTCTCCTCCGGACCGTACCCCTCCCACTCCACGAGATACTGAAGGCCCTCGTCCGACGCCTCGAATCCAGTATGGAGCGAACGGAGTACGCCGGGGCCCCCGATGTCCAGAGGGTGTGGAGGAACCTCCCGCACCTCAGACTCCTGGAGCGGGCCAGACACCACCGCCTGAGGAGAGACACATGGAACGAGGGGTTAATACGGTAATCGGGGGAGCTGTAACTTATAGAAAACCTCGTTTCACTCTCCTCAGGACTTTAAATGGCCCCACAAACTGCAGGCCCAGCTTCCGGCAGGGCAGGGCGAGGGGCACGTTTCGGGTCAAGAGCCAGACCCGGTCTCACTGCGGTGGCATCTGCGTTCTTCTTTTGGCGCGTCGCGGCCTGCTGAAGGGAGACACGGATGGCTTCCCATGTCTCCTCCGCGAGCCTGAACCAGTCGTCCACCACAGGAACCTCGTCTGACCCTGATGCCAAGGTGCCAGAACCGGCTGGTACCCCAGTACGCACTGGAAGGGAGAGAGGTTAGTGTAGGAGTGACGGAGTGAGTTCTGTGCCATCTCGGCCCAGGGCACGTACGCCGCCCACTCCCCCGGCTGGTCCTGGCAATAGGACCGCAGAAACCTACCCACATCCTGTTCACTCTCTCCACCTGCCCATTACTCTCGGGATGAAACCTGAAGTAAGGCTGATCCCCAGATGCTCCATGAACGCCTTCCAGACCCTAGACGTGAACTGGGGACCCCGATCAGACACTAATCCTCAGGCACCCCGTAGTGCTGGAAGACATGTGTAAACAGGGCTTCCGCAGTCTGTAGGGCCGTAGGGAGACCGGGCAGAGGAAGAAGACGACAGACTTAGAGAAACGATCCACAACGACCAGGATTGCGGTGTTACCCTGTGAAAGTGGAAGATCAGTTAGAAAATCCACCGACAGGTGCGACCAAGGCCGCTGTGGAACGGGTAAGGGGTGTAAACTTACCTCTGGGCAGGTGCCTAGGAGCCTTACACTGGCGCACACCGAGCAGGAGGAAACATAAACCTTCACGTCCTTAGCCAAGGTAGGCCACCAGTACCTCCCGCTCAAACAGCACACTGTCCGACCGATCCCAGGATGACCAGAGGAGGGTGACGTGTGGCCCAATCGATCAACCGGTCACGAACAGCAGACGGGACGTACAGACGCCCAGCGGTACACTGGACGGGAGCGGGCTCTGCACGTAACGCCTGCTCAATGTCCGTGTCCAGCTCCCACACTACCGGCGCCACCAGACAGGAGGCGGGGAGTATGGGAGTGGGATCCATGGGCCGCTCCTCTGTGTCATACAGCCGGGACAATGCGTCTGCCTTCACATTCTGGGAGCCTGGTCTGTAGGACAGAGTAAACACAAAACGGGTGAAAAACATGACCCACCTTGCCTGGCGAGGGTTCAGTCTCCTCGCTGCCCGGACGTACTCCAGATTACGGTGGTCAGACCAGATGAGAAAAGGGTGTCTAGCCCCCTCAAGCCAGTGTTTCCACGCCTTCAAGGCATTTACGACAGCCAACAGCTCCTGGTCCCCCACGTCATAGTTTCGCTCCGCCGGGCTGAGCTTCTTTGAGAAGAAGGCACAGGGGGCGGAGCTTCAGTGGCGTACCGAGCGCTGTGAGAGCACAGCTCCTATCCCAGCCTTGGATGCGTCCACCTCCACTCAGAACGCCAAAGAGGGATCCGGATGGGCCAGCACGGGAGCCGAGGTAAACAGAGCCCTCAGGTGACTAAAAGCCCTGTCCGCCTCAGCTGTCCACTGCAAGCGCACCGGGCACCCCTTCAGCAGTGAGGTAATGGGAGCCGCTACCTGACCAAAACCCCGGATAAACCTCCGGTAGTAGTTGGCAAACCCTAAGAACCGCTGCACCTCCTTTACCGTGGTGGGAGTCGGCCAATTACGCAAGGCTGCAATGCGGTCACTCTCCATCTCCACCCCTGAGGTGGAAATGCGATACCCTAGGAAGGAGACGGACTGTTGAAAGAACAGGCATTTCTCAGCCTTGACATACAGGTCATGCTCCAACAGGCAACCAAGCACTTTGCGCACCAGGGACACATACTCGGCGCGTGTAGCGGAGTATATTCAAAATGTCATCAATATACACCACCACACCCTGCCCGTGTAGGTCCCTGAAAATCTCATCTACAAAGGCTTGGAAGACTGATGGCGCATTCATCAACCCGTACGGCATGACGAGGTACTCATAGTAACCCGAGGTGGTACTACAAGCCGTCTTGCACTCGTCTCCCTCTCGGATACGCACCAGGTTGTAAGCGCTCCTGAGATCTAGTTTAGTGAAGAAGCGCACCCCGTGCATTGACTCTATCGCTGTGCCTATGAGCGCGTAGCGGTAACTATACCTAACAGTGATCTGATTCAGACCCCGATAGTCAATACACGGGCGCAGACCTCCCTCCTTTTTCTTCACAAAAAATAAACTCGAGGAGGCTGGTGAAGTGGAGGACTGAATGTACCCCTGACGCAGGATTCAGAGACATATGTTCCATAGCCTCCGTCTCCACCTGTGAGAGGGGATACACGTGACTCCTGGGAAGTGCAGCGTCTTGCAGGAGATCTGTCACACAATCGCCCTGTCGATGAGGTGGTAATTGAGTCGCCTTCTTTTTGGAGAAGGCGAGAGCCAAATCGGCATATTCAGGGGAATGCGCACGGTGGAGACCTGTTCTGAACTCTCCACCGTAGTAGCACCAACGGAAACCCCTAAACACCTACCTGAGCACTCTCGAGACCACCCTGTGAGAGCCCTCTGTGGCCAAGAAACAGTAGGGTTAAGACAAGCTAATCGGGGTAGGCACAGCACCACGGGAAACGCAGGAGAGTCAATAAGGAAAATACTTATTCTCTCCGTGTGACCTCCCTGCGTCACCATGTCCAAAGGAGCAGTGACCTCCCTAATTAACCCTGACCCTAATGGTCGACTATATAAGGTGTGAACGGGGGAGGGCACATCCACGGGAACAATGGGGTCCCTAAACTATGAGCTAACGCTCTATCAATGAAATTCCCAGCCGCGCCTGAATCTACGAGCCCTTATGCTGGGAATGAAGGGAATACTCAGGAAAAGTGACAGACACAAACATATGTGCAACAGAGGGCTCTGGGTGAGAATGGTGCCGGCTCACCTGGGTGACGCCAGAGCGCCCTGCCTGCTGCCTCGATTCCCAGAAGAAACCAACCCGGCACCAACGCAGTGTGACCTCTGCGGCCACAGATGGTGCACGAGCGGGAACCCCCTCCGGTCTCCCTGCGCACCGTCCCTCCCAGCTCCATGGGTATCGGAGAGGGTGCGGGAGGATGGAACCACCAGACCCCGATCTAAACGTCTGCGAGTAGCCAGCAGGTTGTCCAGCCGGATGGACAGGTCCACCAGCTGGTCGAACGTGAGGGTTGTCTCTGCAGGCCAGCTCCCGATGACGATCCTCGTGCAGACTGCAGCGGTAATTGTCAATCAGGGCCCTTTTGTTCCATCCCGCGCCGGCAACCAGGGTCCTAAACTCCAGGGCGAACTCCTGGACGCGCCTCGTCTCCTGCCTCGGATGGTAGAGGCGTTCACCCACCCCTCTACCCTCGGGCGTGTGGTCAAAGACTGCCCGAGGAACGGCGGGTGAACCCTCAAACTGGTCCAACGCCGCATCTCCCTCTCTCCACACAGCGTTGGCCCACTCCAGGGTTTTCCCGGTGAGGCACGAGACGAGGGAGACACCCTCTCACTACACGATGGAGCCGGGTGGACGGTGACCAGGTAGAGGTCTAATTATAACAGGAACCCCTGGCAGTTCGCATCCCTCCCGTCGTACTCCTGGGACAAGGAGAGACGAATCCCACTGGGTTCAGGCGGGAAAGGGGCGCTCAGGGGAGACCCCGGTTGTGTTGGTGGAGGCACTGGAAGAACTCCCTGTCTCTTCCAGCGGTCCATTGTCTGAACAACGTGGTCCATGGTGGTGCCAAGATGGTGTAGTATTGCTGCATGCTCCTGGACGTGCTCCTCCACTCCTATGACCCGGGGTACCGTTTCCTGCTGACTCCATAGTTAGGTCGGAGATTCTGTAAAGGTGTTTAACTGGCGGCAGAGAAGTCATACGCAGGAGAGAAATAAACTGTGTTTCCAACGGCGCAGTTTATTCACAAAAAAACCCACAGGAAAACATAACAATAAAAATCAATGGGTAACATAACCCGACGCACACCAGTACAGATGTACACATACACTTACAATAAACAATCAGCGACAAGGACATGAGGGGAAACAGAGGGTTAAATACACAACATGTAATTGATAGGATTGGAACCAGGTGTGATGGAAGACAAGACAAAACGAAAAAGGATCAGCGATGGCTAGAATTTGGTGACGTCGACCGCCGAACACCACCCGAACAAGGAGAGGGAACAACTTTGCGGAAGTCGTGACAATAGTAGAATACACAAGGTGCAATTTTGAAATTGTGCATCAGCTGTTTTTCTCTTGTTATATTAGTCACTGACAGTCACTCAATTAGCCCATGTCAGCTGAAATGTTTCAGAATGGTAAATTAGTCTAGCGGCCAGCTATCTAAACTTGTAGTAATCATGGTCGAATTACCGACAGGGGGGGCCCCATTGATTTTGTTAGTCATTGTCACTCAGATATCATATTAAAAACCGCAAACATTTCTCTCCACCCCTCTCCACCTGGCATAATTTGTAGAATTGCGTGAAATTAGCTGTTACATTTTTTTTTTCTCTCGCCTTGGGCTGGGTGTTTATCGTATTTTACTATATATCGGTATTGATACATGGACCAGTTTGGGTTTTTACTTTACGTTAACCGTATTGACATTTCTGGTTTGTTAAATRKGATACGCAACTCAGGAGGGTGTAATGTCAGTTTTTATAGTTTACTCCGTTTGCTAGTTGTGTCGTCTTTCTCCCTCCTTCTGCATGTCGCTTCCCACACCAATCCCTGCTCCCTGTCACTCAAGGTGAGAGCAGTTGCTCTGAGTCACAAACACTTTCTTGCTGTTCACTGCAGTTTGCATGGTCAGGTAGATGCAACAAGATGTTGGTGAAAATAATTCTGATTCCCACAAGTGTTCTACAATTACTCTATTAGACCTATATTACTCTCTGCTAGTTTGTCTTTTCTTAGCAAGTTGTGACTAAAATAAATGTTGTTAGCCGCTAATGCTAATCGCTAGTTAGCTGGCTAGTTAGCTTGTTAAATGTACTAAGAGACCAGTGCAGGCTCCTCAGAGGAGAAAGGGGAGGACCATCCTCCTCAGTGAATTTCAGAAAAATACAAATAGTGAAACATTAAAAAAGTCMTTTTTAAATAAAACTATACTAAATATATTCACGTCACCAAATAATTGATTAAAACACACTGTTTTGCAATGAAGGTCTAGTAGCCTCAGCAGCACTCTGTAGGGTAGCACCATGCTGTAGTCAGAAGACTGTGCTCCTCTGGGTACGTTGACTTCAATACAAATCCTAGGAGGCTCATGGTTCTCACCCTYTTCCATAGACTTACACAGTAATTATGACATCTTCCGGAGGATGTCCTCCAACCTTTCAGAGCTTTTGGAAGCATGAACTGATATGTTGTCCACCAAATCGAAGGGTCAGAGAATGAATCTAGTACTGAAAGCATAAGCTACAGCTAGCTTGCATTGAAGTGTATAAAATGTGGTGAGTAGCTGACTCAAAGAGAGAGAAAGACAATAGTTGAACAGTTCTGAACAAATTAATTTATTCCAAAATTAAGGACAATCAGGAGAGAGAGAGAGAGAGCTATCTATATTTCGTAGTGTATATTTTTCTCACGTTCAGTTACTTAGCTAGCTAGTTTGGTCTACTCAAACACTTGGCTCAAATAGAGAGGGATGCTATGTTAGCTAGCTGACTATGGCTGTTCAACACTGGAACTCTTCCAAGGCAAGGTAAGCTTTTGGTTTTATAAATGTATTGCCACCGGGGCCCATCGGTGTAACTGCTAAACTGCTTGTTGCTGACTGTACACTGTGCTGCATGATTGTAGTGGGTTTACTAGCACGTTAGTTCTAGTAACTATGTTGACTATGACATGACAACGATGTAGGCTGTGTGTAGCGGTTAGCGGTCATGATAGGAAGGTTTGGCTTGGAAATTCTTTTTTCTTTTTTCTTTTTTTACCCCCTTTTCTCCCCAATTTTCGTGATATCCAATCGCTAGTAATTACTATCTTGTCTCATCGCGGGCTCGGGAGCCGTACGGGCTCGGGAGAGATGAAGGTCGAAAGTCATACGTCCTCCGAAGCACAACCCAACCAAGCCGCACTGCTTCTTAACACAGCGCGCCTCCAACCCGGAAGCCAGCCGCACCAATGTGTCGGAGGAAACACCGTGCACCCGCCCCCCTTGGTTAGCGCGCACTGTGCCCGGCCCGCCACAGGAGTCGCTGGAGCGCGATGAGACAAGGATATCCCTACCGGCCAAACCCTCCCTAACCCGGACGACGCTAGGCCAATTGTGCGTCGCCCCACGGACCCCCCGGTCGCGGCCGGCTGCGACAGAGCCTGGGACTCTGGTGGCACAGCTAGCGCTGGGAAATGCTTTTTTGAGTTGTCACAAACAGCTGATGTGTTGTGCAATGAAGTCCACAAGCAAAGGGAAAAAGTGAGAGGAGGAGAGCGCGTAGATTGATGCTAGAAGGAATTGTATATACAACAAGCTGTTTGAATGTGGCTGCTATGAAAGTGAACTGTATGTGATCAGGGGTGTATTCATTGCGCCAATTCTGTTAAAACGTTTCTTAAACGGATGCAAAAGAAACGAAATGGGGATTAACATACCTGAACCAGAACAAAATTTTGCTTAGGGCCCCAAAAAAGGCTAGGGCCAACTCAGACTGCATGTGTGGGTATGGATGTGGGTATGCAGACCCGTAAGTCACTGCGGCCCCTCATGATGAGTTCAGATTTTTTTGTGGCCCCCACCTCCATCAAAGTTGCCCCTCCCTGACCTAGATTAGACTGTCAATTTAGCAGAAAGTAGGCTGTTAGGTCTCTCAGAGGGAACTGAAGCACTGATAATTGTTACATCTGCTCCTGCCACACCCTCTACTGCTCATCCTGTGTCTCCTTGACCCGCCGCCACTCCCCCAGTGCTCTCTCCCTCTCCCTCTCTCTCTCTCTGTGTATGCGATTGTGTGGGCGGAGACAGGTGTGCTGGAGTCAGAGCACATCCCCACCAGCTGCAACCTGTTCCATAATTAAGACCTCTACAAATACTCAGTCCTGCCACTTCCACACTGCCAGATCGTAATCTCTGCTCAGTCAGTCTACGTTTCTAGCCGTTTGTTACTATTTAGATCCTGTTTTCCTTGCCTGACACGGTTTTCATCTCCGCTACCGTTCTGCCCGCTCTGACTCTGGTCCCTATCTCCAGTTCCACGTCTCCTCATCCTGCTACTCTGCCCTGGATTCCCCACTCTACTGCTCCCTTGGATTCCCCTCCGTCCCAACCCTGTCCCAACCCCTCTCGCTCCAGTCTCAGCCTCCGCACCTGGTTTCCTGCAACCCGCCCGAGCTTCCCCTGGCCTGCACTCCATCTTCCCCCTGTGTTTCAATAAATAGCATTCCTGTCTTCTTGTCTGTGTCTGGTCTTGGGCTTCCCTGTTCCACTCCGCGGAACAATCATGTCAGTCAACAAGTTTGCCATTTAGACAGATAAATCAGTTTTTTACTTTAGAAGCAAGTAAAGAATGCGCCGCTTTCATCAATGAAAATGGCTCTTTAAACAATGATATATATTTTTTTAACCGGGCCTTTACTACCCAGGCGTTTCTTTACTTTGCGGGTGTCATGGTCGAGGAATGGCACTCCGGATAGAGGGAATGCCTGACTGCTGTTGCTCATGCTGGCATGGGACCTGAGTGTGCAAGGCGCCGCACACAACTCTTGGGAGGTCACTCGAAGAGAAATAACAGAGATTGTTGGCTTATTGCCAGATTCATCAGAGTTAATGGCTACCCTGGAGCGATTGGGGTTATGTGCCTTGCTCAAGGGCACATCGACATATTTTTCACCTCCCAGAATTGAACTTGTAACCTTTCAGATTACTAGCACAACTCTCTAATCGATAAGCCACCTGCTGCCCATTTGAACACAGCAATCCATGTTTGAATAGTTAGAGGGGCAATATCCTCTGAAACTATGCATTGCGATGCTCTTACATGATATAAAGCAATAGGCCCTACTGTTAACCTTAAAAGTGCAAATAACATACAATATTTTTAGCTTTAAAGTGCCAAATTGGTAATGATTGTAGAGACAATGTCTGTCAACCATTAACACTTATTTTTGTAACAGTCAAATGGTTTACATTCCGCAAAATAAGCATATACACTATACAGTACCAGTCAAAAGTTTGGACACACCTACTCATTCAAGGATTTTTCTTTGTTTTACTATTTTCTACATTGTAGAATAATAKTGAAAACATCAAAACTATGAAATAACACATATGAAATCATGTAGTAGTAATTTTAGACTCTTCAAAGTAGCCACCATTTGCCTTGATGACAGCTTTGCAAACTCTTGGCCTTCTCTCAACCAGCTTCATGATGAATGATTTTCCAACAGTCTTGAAGGAGTTCCCACATATGCTGAGCACATGTTGGCTGATTTTCCTTCACTCTGCGGTCCAACTCATCCCAAACCATCTTAATTGGTTTGAGATTGGGTGATTGTGGAGGCCATGTCATCTCATGCAGAACTCCATCACTCTCCTTCTTGGTCAAATAGCCCTTACACAGCCAGGAGGTGTGATGTGGGTCATTGTCCTGTTGAAAAACAAATGATAGTCCCACTAAGCACATACCAGATGGGATGGCGTGTCACTGCAGAATGCTATGGTAGCCATGCTGGTTAAGTGTGCCTTGAATTCTAAATAAATCACAGACAGTTTCACCAGCAAAGCACCCCCACACTATCACACTTCCTCCTCCATGCTTCATGGTGGGAACCACGCATGCAGCGATCATCCGTTTGCCTACTCTGCGTCTCACAAAGACACGGCGGTTGGAACCAAAAATCTCGAATTTGAACTCTTCAGACCAAAGGACAGATTTCCACTGGTCTAATGTCCATTGCTCATGTTTCTTGGCCCAAGCAAGTCTCTTCTTATTATTGGTGTCCTTTAGTAGTGGTTTCTTTGCAGCAATTCGACCATGAAGGCCTGATTCACGCATTCTCCTCTGAACAGTTGATGTTGAGATGTGTCTGTTACTTGAACTCTGTGAAGCATTTATTTGGGCTGCAATTTCTGAGGCTGGTAACTCTAATGAACTTATCCTCTGCAGCAGAGGTAACTCTGGGTCTTCCTTTCCTTTGGCGGTCCTCATGAGAGCCAGTTTCATCATAGCACTTGATGGTTTTTGCAACTGCACTTGAAGAAACTTTGAAAGTTCTTGAAATGTTCCGCATTGACTGACCTTCATGTCTTAAAGTAACGATGGACTGTCGTTTCTCTTTGCTTATTTGAGCTGTTCTTGCCATAATATGGACTTGGTCTTTTACCAAATAGGGCTATCTTCTGTATACCACACCTACCTTGTCACACAACTGAATGGCCTTACTGAAGAGCTCAGTGACTTTCAATGTGGCACCATCATAGGATGCCACCTTTCCAAACTGCTTCTGGAAGCAACGTCAGCACAAGAACTGTTCGTCGGGAGCTTCATGAAATCACCAYGCGCAATGCCAAGCGTCAGCTGGAGTTGTGTAAAGCTTGCCGCCATTGGACTCTGGAGCAGTGGAAACGGGTTCTCTGGAGTGATGAATCACGCTTCACCGTCTGGCAGTACAACGGATGAATATGGGTTTGGTGGATGCCAGGAAAACACTACCTGCCCGAATGCATAGTGCCAACTGTAAAGTTTGGTGGAGGAGGAATATTGGTCTGGGGCTGTTTTCATGGTTCGGGCTATTAGCCGATTCCAACAGGGCCAAGCCCCTTATTTCCAGTGAAGGAAAATCTTACCGCTACAGCATACAATGACATTCTAGATGATTCTGTGCTTCCAACTTTGTAACAGTCCTTTTTCAGTATGACAATGCYCCCGTGCAAAAAGTGAGGTCCATACAGAAATGGTTTGTCGAGATTGGTGTGGAAGAACTTGACTGGCCTGTACAGAGCCCTGACCTCAACGCCATCGAACACCTTTGGGATGAATTTGAACGTTGATTGCCTACAGTGCATTCGGAAAGTATTCAGGCCCCTTCCCTTTTTCCACATTTTGTTACGTTACAGCCTTATTCTAAAATGTATTAAATAAAATAAAAATCCTCATCAATCTACACACAATCCCCATAATGACAACGTTATTATTTTTTTGTTTGTTGATATTTTAGATTTAAAAAACCCAGAAATACCTTATTTACCTAAGTATTCAGACTCTTTGCTATGAGACTCGAAATTGAGCTCAGGTGCATCCTGTTTCCATTGATCATCTTTGAGATGTTTCTACAACTTGATTAGAGTCCGTCTGTGGTAAATTCAATTGATTGGACATGATTTTGAAAGGCACACACCTGTCTATAAGGTCCCACAGTTGACAGTGCATCTCAGAGCCATAACCAAGCCATGAGGTTGAAGAAATTGTCCATAGAGCTCCGAGACCGGATTGTGTCGAGACCCAGATGTGATAAAGGGTACCAAAACATTTCTGCAGCATTGAAGGTCCCCAAGAACACAGTGGCCTCCATCATTCTTAAATGTTAGAAKTTTGTAACCACCAAGACTCATACTAGAGCTGGCCGCACATTTATAGTCAAAATTGATGTTTCAAAATCTATTTTTTTTAATGTTTGGACAGATATTTTTTTATAAATATCGCTCATAGCGACTTTATTATAAACATTTGTGTGCTATTCATTTTAAGGGTTTCGGTGATACACAGAGGCTGAGAAATTGGCAATTAAGMTAGTCTGGTATATAGCCTACCGGTATGACCTAAAATGTCCACGGATATGGGCCATRTGTTATTTGGGCGCCAGTGCCATCAGACCTTTGGAATGCTATAACTCAGTTCCAATTGACATCTTTTCACTGTTTCTGTTCTACATTTGGGGTAACTCTCCAACAAACCAAATATAATATTACCGGTAATTTGAGCGACGTTTGGCCATAATCTTTGCACCAGAACGCTCACTAGTATTGAGAGAGAGATAAACCCTAAATGAACAGTAAATCAAGATCTGCAGGTCTGTGTAATAGCCAATTAGACTGGGCTCAATGCAGCTGTTTGAAGACCATAGTACCAGTGGAAGGTAGGTGTGTCATATATTGTGGCCTCAGGGAAAGCGAGAAAGTGGGCAGAGGATTTCCTCTTTGCTACAAGGTGAAAACACCTTGTATTGGTCTCACTGCGGCAATACGCCTGCAGCCTGACAATGACAATACACAAAGCGAATGACACAGGAAGGGGGAGGAAGGCGGAGGGTCAGCCAGTACGAAGAGGGAACCAGTCTGATGGAAATGTGAATGAGTGGGAAATGACGGAATACAACAGGAAGGAGAGAGAGAATTAGAGGGAAGGAGGTCATACCCACAAGAAGGAAGAGAAAATAAGTAATTGTGATAATGCAATTTGGGAACACAACAGTTTAGGTTTATGAATGGTGCAATTAGGCCATACCCAGTGGGACAGGATGTTAATCATAGGTCACAAATGAATAGTACACTTCCGCAAGCAGGACTGCTGGGTACAAACATGGCCACCAGCCTACATCCCAGTGACCAGGAAAGTTTCCTGACCATATGACCTGAACAGGAAATACTCAGGATCTTAGTTATAATCTTATGATAGGTCAAGTCATCTATTCATTAAAAAAAACTCTGGCCCAAATTGTTATTAATGATACGATATTGAAGGAGATTAAACTTTGACCATCTCCTCCATTTTCTTGTTTTTGCATTTGAGCAGAGCATTCTCTGTTATGACGAAGTACAGATATGCAAATAGATTGGCTAATGCTGAAAGGACTTTGGCAACAGTGGGATGTTTTTCAGATTTGACTTCATCTGTTGCTCAATCTTGTTGACGTTGGCTAGCTAGAGGACTGTTTGCTTAGGCAGCCGCTGGCAATTCCATACACACTTAGGTAGAGAAGAGTCAGAGGTCAGGGAGGTTTATCAATAACATCCACATAATGTTGCAACACCACCCAGAAACACACATTTAGGATTAATGACTCTGATGATGTGTGTTTGTGTGTGTGTGTGTGTTTGTGTGTGTTCTGATTTGTAGTAGTGTGTTCTGTAGCTCCTAAACCAAGTGTCTTGTATGGGCCAGAGCATTGTGCCAGTATATTGTGTATATAGCTATGAGCTATGAGCCTTCTTTCTCATGATCAGTTGTTATGTTTGTGTGTAGTCATTGGGGCACACTAAGTTGATCAGTGATCTGGAGCACTGAGACATATTCCCTGTAAGGCGCCTTCACTGTCGACCAGAGTTTTATTTCCATTGGCCCAGAGCAAACGGAACAACTGACTTCGTTTTTTCTTCTTCTTTGAAATGTAATTCAGTCATCTTTCTCTATTTCTATGCAGGGGCGTGAGTGCACACGCACACACACACACACATGCACACACACCACACCACACACACACACACACAACCACACAACACACACACACACACACACACACACACACACACACACACACACACACACACACACACACACACACACATCCTTCGAACTCTCATTTTTAAGGCCAGGGAACATCCTTACCTCTAAAATGTGTAGGCCTATTAGTTTGTTACTTTGTTCATGTAAAAGTCTAAATACTAGGTCTGACTCACTCAACTAAAGTAAATAAAGGGACCACTATAACTGCCCACTCTTTTAGGCTTCGGTGATCAAAACTGTTACAGTCAGAAGTTGCGTACACGTACAGTGAATAACACTTAAAGACGTTTTTTATGGACCCACCAATGGGACCATATATGGGAGGAGTGGGACTCACTAGGCTTATGGTTGAAAGAAATGTTCAGTGTTACTGAATGGCTCTTTTGCACGTACATCCATTTTAAATACAGTCTAACAACATACACTATGAAAGACCCAGATAAAAGACGAACAAAAGGTATAGTGGCCTGAGAAAGAGCTGCTGTGGCCTTATACCATGCATAGAATTGAAACTTGTCCTGAAACAAACTCTTCCTCTAGACATGTCCTCCCACCTCCATTATATTTAAACCATCATAACCCATTAATTACACACTTCGCCATCCCCCTCTCTTTCATGATGCTCATCTACCTCTCTCCACCTCACTCCTTCATACGGATTTACAATACTGTAATACAGTGAGTTCCCCCCACCCACACACAAAGTATAATGAAACTGCTGACATATAACTGGAGTACAGTTTGATACAAAGAAAATGCTGAAATTACATAATTACTAGTTAATTAAAAGTGTTGTTTTTGTTCATATATTCATTGTGCTCCTGGAACATGTACAATAACCTACCAGGCAGTTACTGTACACTAACGATGTACTGACTGTGCACTGGGTGTGGTTGTTCACAATTATTTACCCTCAGGCCTCTGGGTTTTCCGTAAGATAAAAGAGAGGGAGAGTGGGAGGAGGAGTGTGGAGAGAAGACGACAGGGAGACGGGAATGTGGGGGAGGGGGTTTGACTTTGGTTTGTATGGGATCACAGAGAAATTCTCAGTAAAATGACTGACTGTGCTGTTTCACAATACGCTGACATTGTTAATGCAACAAAAGAGCTGAATAGTTGAAGGTCAAACATGCAGCCAAACAATCCATATTTTAAAGTTGTGAAAAACACTTCCTGGGTGTGTGCTAACTTATTGCTAGCTTATTGACAATGTTCAAGTCAGGGTGTGTTCAGTAGAGAATATCAGATAGGTGGGTCTCAGGTTTACCTACCTCACATTAGCCACAATGTTGTTTCCAACTCCTGTTTTGGGGGTGGGGGATAGAAAGGGCAGAGCTGAAAATGTATGGGAGAGGTTTGGAACCCAGTCAATGGTTCTGCCACAGATAAAGAGAGGGAGGCACCAGAGTTTGATGAGCTTCCAGGGAAATGCAATGTCAAATATATACTGTAATCATCCAGCCCCTTCTCTAGTGTAGCCCCAGACACTGTAATCTCACAAAAAGAAGCMTGGAAAGCGAGGCCAGTCTAGATCTATAGTGATGTAGGTTAATCTTTTACCTACAGAAGGTTTTTAGTTTCACTGTTAAGCTTTGTCTACCAAGATTTGGGCTTTTCCCTACAAGGGCTTGAGTGAAATCTGAGCTGTCTTTGTATGGTGCCATTTTGTCCTGGTTTGGTTTCAGTGTGTCAGTTTCGGTCAAATTGGCCTTAGTTTCATCCGTCTGGACACAGCCACTGAAGAGTACTGTTTATGTTTGAATACTTTTATAGTTACTCATTGGAATTGCCATTGCCTGTCTGTGGACCTTGTGCTTCTCACGCAAGCCAAAACATATGAAAACATAAATTGGAAGATACAGTTGAAGTCGGGAAGTTTACATACACTTAGGTTTGAGTCATTAAAACTCGTTTAACAACCACTCCACAAATTTCTTGTTAACAAACTGAAGTTTTGGCAAGTCGGTTAGGACATCTACTTTGTGCATGACACAACAAAACAAAGGAGATGATCGTGGACTTCAGTAAACAGCAGAGGGAGCACCCCCCTATCCACATCAACGGGACAGTAGTGGAGAAGGTGGAAAGTTTTAAGTTCCTCGGTGTACACATCACGGACAAACTGAAATGGTCCACCCACACAGACAGCGTGGTGAAGAAGGTGCAGCAGCGCCTCTTCAACCTCAGGAGGCTGAAGAAATCCGGCTTGTCACCAAAAACACTCACAAACTTTTACAGATGCACAATCAGGCTGTATCACAGCCTGATACGGCAACTGCTCCGCCCACAACCGTAAGGCTCTCCAGAGGGTAGTGAGGTCTGCACAACGCTACACCGGGGGCAAACTACCTGCCCTCCAGGACACCTACACCACCCGATGTCACAGGAAGGCCAAAAAGATTGTCAAGGACTGACATATTGGAGTCTATTGGAGGTGTACCTGTGGATGTATTTCAAGGTCAACTTCAAACTCAGTGCCTCTTTGCTTGACATAGAGGAAGAAATCAAAAGAAATCAGCCAAGCACTCAGAAAAAAATGGTAGACCTCCACAAGTCTGGTTCATCCTTGGGAGCAATTTCCAAATGCCTGAAGGTACCACGTTCATCTGACAAACAATAGTACGCAAATATAAACACCATGGGACAACGCAGCCATCATACCGCTCAGGAAGAGACGCGTTCTGTCTCCTAGAGATGAACGTACTTTGGTGCGAAAAGTGCAAATCAATCCCAGAACAACAGCAAAAGACCTTGTGAAGATGCTGGAGGAAACAGGTACAAAAGCATCTATATCCACAGTAAAACGAGTCCTATATCGACATAACCTGAAAGGCCGCTCAGCAAGGAAGAAGCAACTGCTCCAAAACCGCCATAAAAAAGCCAGACTACGGTTTTCAAAGATCGTACTTTTTGGAGAAATGTCCTCTGGTCTGATGAAACAAAAATAGAAATGTTTGGCCATAATGACTATCTTTATGTTTGGAGGAAAAAGGGGGAGGCTTGCAAGCTGAAGAGCACCATCCCAACCGTGAAGCACGGGGGTGGCAGCATCATGTTGTGGGGGTGCTTTGCTGTAGGAGGGACTGGTGCCCTTCACAAAATCGATGGCATCATGAGGGAGGAAAAGTATGTGGATATATTGAAGCAACATCTCAAGACATCAGGAAGTCAGGAAGTTAAAGCTTGGTCGCAAATGGGTCTTCCAAATGGACAATGACCCCAAGCATACTTCCAAAGTTGTGGCAAAATGGCTTAAGGACAACAAAGTCAAGGTATTGGAGTGGCCATCACAAAGCCCTGACCTCAATTCTATAGACAATTTGTGGGCAGAACTGAAAAAGCGTGTGCAAGCAAGGAGGCCTACAAACCTGACTCAGTTACACCAGCTCTGTCAGGAGGAATGGGCCATAATTCACCCAACTTATTGTGGGAAGCTTGTGGAAGGCTACCCAAAACGTTTGACCCAAGTTAAACAATTTAAAGGCATTGCTACCAAGTACTAATTGAGTGTATGTAAACTTATGACCCTGGTATTGTGATGAAAGAAATAAAAGCTGCAATAAATCATTCTCTCTACTATTATTCTGACATTTCACATTCTTAAAATAAAGTGGTGATCCAAACTGATCTAAGAGAGGGAATTTTTACTAGGATTAAGTGTCAGGAATTGTGAAAAACTGAGTTTAAATGTAGTTGGCTAAGGTGTATGTAAACTTCCGACTTCAACTGTAATTTGTTCTTTAAGTCATTGTGGAATGTATATCAAGTCTACTCTGCCTTATTTGCCAACATTCATATCCTACAGATGCAAAGATAGAAGCAGAATCCATGTACTTTACTGGATACAGTATTTCTGACTTATCTGTGGTGTATTCATTCTTCAACCATTCAGGACATTTTAACATTACAGCCTCTTCCATGTTTTAGGTGTGGCTGCAGCAGTATGGCTACCTACCCCCAGGTGACCTGCGGACACACGCTGCCCGTTCCCCTCACTCCATCACCACGGCCATCGCAGCCATGCAGAGGTTCTACGGCCTGACCATCACCGGCTCCATTGACCCCAAAACTGTAGAGTGAGTGCCTCTCACGCTAAACAACTGTTGCAAGTTCAGGACCATATTACCCTGTTTGTAGGACCAGGAGCTTATAACTTGGCCATTAAAAACAAATGGCCTTACTTGTGTGAAATCACTGATTCAGGGTTATTGTAAACAAAGGCCGGTTTGTGTGACTAGTCCCTGACTTGTGTTTGTCAGGGCAATGCAGCGGCCACGCTGTGGAGTTCCAGACAAGTTCGGGACTGAGCTGAAGAGTAACCTGAGAAAGAAGCGCTACGCTATCCAGGGCCTGAAATGGGATAAGACTGATCTCACCTTCTGGTAAGTTATCCCTCCAACTGTAGGGTAAGAATGAAAAGAACAGCCACAACCCATATGGTGAAGTCATGTAAAGTCATACTAATCTTAGACAGATTTTCTGAAATTTCCCAGTGATTTATTATGCCGTAAAGATAATCACTGTTTTCCCCGTCTTCTCCTTACTCCCTCCATTTCTATATTTTTCTGTCACAAACTGTGCTCTTCTCTCTCTAACGGGGCTCCCTCTCTCCCTCTTAGTATACAGAACTACACCCCTAAGGTGGGGGAGTATGAGACCCATGAGGCTATCAGGAAAGCCTTCCAGGTGTGGGAAAGTGTGACCCCTCTACGCTTCCGGGAGATCCCCTACAGTCACATACGGGACAAGGTAGAGGACTTTGCAGACATCATGCTCTTCTTTGGTGAGGGTTTCCATGGCGACTCCAGTCCCTTCGACGGCGAGGGGGGTTTCTTGGCACACGCCTACTTCCCCGGTAACGGCATAGGGGGAGACACACACTTTGACTCTGCAGAGCCTTGGACGGTCGGCAACAGTGATCTGTCAGGTGAGTGACCTTGAGTGTTTGGAAGAGGAACGTTATGACGAGAAATTCATGTTTGATTCCCGATGTCAGGAAAACCAGTTTAACCTGTTGGGAGTTACCATGCTCCCCGGGCAGTTGTGAGCGGCAGGCCACAAAAACACATCATGAGCAGGCCCCGACGTGTGTGTTTTGAACTTATCCCCAGGGCGTGTTTGTGTGGGGAAAATGCATAATATACAGTTTTTTCTTCTTTTCGTTTTGATGGTGAGATAGAGGCCTGCTATTTACCACAGGGATATCTTGTCAATACTTTAGAAGTTTCCAGCCAGTTCAATTTGAATAGTGCTTTTGCTATACATGCACACATACCATTGTTGTAACAAGCTTGAATTTAATGGGACAATTTAATGTGATGGTGATGACATAGTTCTGTTGGTCTTAGGTAATGACGTGTTCCTGGTGTCGGTACATGAGTTGGGTCATGCCCTGGGACTGGAGCACTCCAACGACCCCTCCGCCATCATGGCTCCATTTTACCAGTGGATGGAGACAGAGAACTTCCAGCTGCCTGAAGATGACCTCAGGGGAATACAGCAAATTTATGGTAAACACAGGCTAAAGGGAAATGAATTATAATTACTGTTAGTTGTTATACTGTATCTAGGCAATAACTAGGGCGCAAAGTTCATTTGAGTCAGATCACAAAAAAAAATGAAGGGCCTAGTTATTGATAGTAGTAGAGGATTACATGTATTTCTCTCTCCCTCTACCGTGCAGGGGGTAGATCAGGTGGTGGCCCCCGCCCTCCCCCACCGACCCCACGCTCCCCTCACCACCCACCCAAACCCACTCACACCCCATACAACCCTCGCTTTGGCCCTGACATCTGTGAGGGACACTTTGACACCATCGCCATCCTCCGAGGAGAAATGTTTGTCTTCAAGGTACTTCATTACAGATATGTATAGCTGAAATGAGCTTTATCATTGTATGTATATTTATAAACTGGGTGGTTCGAGCCCTGAATGATGATTGGCTTACAGCCACGGGTATGACAAAACATTTATTTTTACTGTTCTAATTACATTGGTAAGCAGTTTATAATTACAATAAGGCACCTCGGAGGTTTGTGGTATATTGCCAATATACCACGGCTAAGGGCTGTGTCCAGGCACTCCGTGTTGCGTCGTACATAAGAACAACCCTTAGCCGTGGTATATCTTTCATATACCACACCCCCTCTGGCCTTATTGCCTAAATATACAGTACCAGTCAAAAGTTTGGACACACCTACTCATTCCAGGGTTTTTCTTTATTTTTAATATTTTATACATTGTATAATAATAGTGAAGACATCAACACTATGAAATAACATCATGTAGTAACCAAAAAAGTGTTTAACAAATCATCATATATTTTATATTTGAGATTCTTCAAATAGCCACCCTTTGCCTTGACAGCTTTGCACACTCTTGACATTCTCTCAACCAGCGTCATGAGGTAGTCACCTGGAATGCATTTAAATTAACAGGTGTGCATTGTTAAAAGTTAATTTGTGGAATTTCTTTCCTTCTTAATGTGTTTGACCCAATCAGTTGTGTTGTTACAAGGTAGGGGTGGTATACAGAAGATAGCCCTATTTGGTAAAAGACCAAGATCATATTAGACAAGAGCAGCTCAAATAATCAAAGAGAAACGACAGTCCATCATTACTTTAAGACAAGAAGGTCAGTCAATGCGGAACATTTCAAGAACTTTCAAAGTTTCTTCAAGTGCAGTCGCAAAAACCATCAAGAGCTGTGATGAAACTGGCTCTTATGAGGACCGCCACAAGAAAGGAAGACCCAGAGTTACCTCTGCCGCAGAGGATAAGTTCATTAGAGTTACCAGCCTCAGAAATTGCAGCCCAAATAAATGCTTCACAGAGTTCAAGTAACAGACACATCTCAACATCAACTGTTTAGAGGGGACTGCGTGAATCAGGCCTTCATGGTCGAATTGCTGCAAAGAAACCACTACTAAAGGACTCCAATTAGAAGAAGAGACTTGCTTGGGCCAAGAAACACGAGCAATGGACATTAGACCAGTGGAAATCTGTCCTTTGGTCTGATGAGTCCAAATTTGAGATTTTTGGTTCCAACCACTGTATCTTTGTGAGACGCAGAGTAGGTGAACGGATGCGTGGTTCCCACCATTAAGCTTGGAGGAGGAGGTGTGATGGTGTGGGGGTGCTTTGCTGGTGACACTGTCGGTGATTTATTTAGAATTCAAGGCACACTTAACCAGCATGGCTACCACAGCATTCTGCAGCGATACGCCATCCCATCTAGTTTGCGTTTAGTGGGACTATCATTTGTTTTTCAACAGGACAATGACACAACACACCTCCAGGCTGTGTAAGGGCTATTTGACCAAGAAGGAGAGTGATGGAGGGCTGCATGAGATGTCATGGCCTCCACAATCACCCGACCTCAACCCAATTGAGATGGTTTGGGATGAGTGGGAAGTGAAAGAAAAGCAGTCAACAAGTGCTCAGCATATGTGGGAACTCCTTCAAGACTGTTGGAAAAGCATTCCAGGTGAAGCTGGTTGAGAGAATGCCAAGAGTGTGCAAAGCTGTCATCAAGGCAAATGGTGGCATCTTTGAAGAATATAAAATATATTTTGATTTGTTTAACACTTTTTTTGGTTACTACATGATTCCATGTGTTATTTCATAGTTTGGATGTCTTCACTATTATTCTACAATGTAGAAAATTGTAAAAATTAAGAAAAACCCTTTCCAAACTTTTGACTGGTACTGTATATTTAGTTTGTACAGGTATTATCCATGTCTCTCTCTCCTCTAGGATAAGTGGTTCTGGAGAGTCCGTAACAACGCAGTTCTGGACGGATACCCAATGCCAATAGGCCATTTCTGGAGAGGCCTGCCATCAAACATCAATGCTGCTTATGAAAGGGATGATGGGAACTTTGTATTTTTCAAGGGTAAATCTGTCCTTACTCTTTACTCTATTACCACCCCTGCATAATACTATTCTATAGACCTTTATTTTATTTAACATTTATTTAACTAGGCATGTCAGTTAAGAACAAATTCTTATTTACAATGACAGCCTACCAAAAGGCAAAAGGCCTCCTGCGGGGACGGGGGCTGGGATTTAAAAAAACATATATAGGACAAAACCCACATCATGATGGGCATCAAAATAGCATGGCAGCAACACATGACAACACAGCATGATAGCAACACCACATGACAACAACATGGTCGCAACACAACATGGCAGCAGCACAACATGGTAGAAGCACAAAACATGGTACAAACATTATTGTGCACAGACAACAGCAAAGGCAAGAAGGTAGAGACAACAATACATCACGTGAAGCAGCCACAACTGTCAGTAAGAGTGTCCATGAAGAAGATATATGGATATATAGAAGACATTGTAATTCTGACTGAGGAAAACCACTCATTCAGATTCTTTCTCTCTCTGTGTAGGAGACAGGCACTGGGTTTTCAAGGAGTCTATTCTTGAGGATGGTTATCCCAAGTCTCTAAAGGAGATGGGCAGTGGTCTACCCAAAGACAAAATAGATGCCGCCCTCTTCTACACCCCCACTGGCAAGACATACTTCTTCAGAGGAAACAAGTAAGTCTCTTTACATCTGAATGTCTCTGTGTGTTTGAATACATCAACATGACATGACTGAGTGGAGTGGGAATGTATACACTAAACCAAAGAACGTTGAAAATGTAACATTATGACATTAACTACTGTTCCCTGAAGAAGGGAAACGAGATATAGCATTTGCACTCTCGCAAATTTGGTTGAAGAATCTACAATCATGTGAGTTATAGCCTGTATAGCCTGTACTCCGACATCATTGTTCACATTACCCAGGGCGACACTGCGCATGAGCGCCATTAGTCGGAGGAGGCAGCGAGTCTCCCATAAAGCGTGGACTTGGAGAAATAGGTTATTTTTTWAATATTTTCTTTTATCTCCACCACTCTTGACAACCTTGTGTCTGAATGTGGAGGAGGGACATGTTTTATTGAACTCACATGTGGAATACACAACACACATCAAACCCAAAAACAATGGGGTTGAAAAAATGTGTTTAGCTGCAAACATTTGCCTGAAGCCCGGTCGACTCTGGCTTCGAGGGCTTCGTCCATCCGTGACGTACCCAAATTGGCAGTGCCACTTAGTGGTACTCTTGTGACCACAGGTTTTTGGGGAGGCTGGTAAGTGAGGACCCGATCTCGTGCCATCCCCAAGCTAGGTGCATGGGGGCTATCACCTTCCAGCAGGACCATCTCTTACCTCGCCTCTGGAAGTGGGGCGGCGCTTGTGTCAGGCAGACTGGCACTCTTCCTGCTTATTTTTGGCCTCGAACCGGGCCTGCATATCCTCTAGGGCCGAACCGAACAACCCTGTAGGAGAAATCAGCTCATTGAGGTACATCTGTCTGTCCCTCTCCGGCACCTGCGAGAACGTCAGCCAAAGATGACAATGTGCCACCACAGTAGCTCCCATTCTCTTCCCGGGCGCTAGAACGGTGCTCCGGGACACGTGCAGAATGAAGTAGACCGTAACACGGATATCATCCAGGAGCTCTGCGTGGGACTCACCTGGGGCCAAAGCCATGCCCCGCTCCTCCAGCATCTCGGCCTGGTAGACCTGCAGCATAGTAATAGACAACAGTGAACGGGCAGCCACCCCCTCTCTCCTATACACCTTCTCCAGCTGAGCAGCCGAAAAGCTACAGTGCTTGTTAGGGAGCGTAGGATTTGCATTAGCCACGACCTAGTTAGTCAATGGGGATAGGTTAGCCAGCTAGCTTGCCATCCACCTGAGGCGTGTGCACCAGCCCTGTCCCCTCCAGCCCTTCCAGATCCATGAAGGGGGCACACCCATGCAGCATCAGCTTAGCTGAATGCGGGTTGGACTAGGTTGTTGTCAATTCTTCGATGAAATCCAGAAAAAGGGATAGGTGGTGCTTCCCACCGAACCTTCATGACTTCTGCTGCGGGGGTGAACACGCCCACTTCACCTCCAAACGTATAGGCGCCCTGCGGCACAGTTCTATGAACGATGCGCTGTATACTAAGTTTTCCACCGCTACTCCCGTAGCGTGAGGAGTTGGCTGTCCCAGAACGAAGTCCTCTTTGTCACCCGCGAGATCCCTGGAGCCGTCCAGAGACACCAAGTCATCATCTGAACATGGGCCATATATGTAAGCAGCAATGTCACTATCTCCCTGTGGGATGCTAGTTCCACCTGTTCTGACCACAGCCCCAAGTCTCTCTCTGCTTCCTGCACCTTGGTCCCAGCCGAGGTACCAGCATTTGGGAAAGGAAAGTCGCCATCGGTAATCCTAGTATCTTTTAGAGAAATACTATAACCGTATGCCTGGGGGCATGATCTCAACCCCGAACCCGGCTTAGCCATCGTTGCCTCGGTTGCTTTCTTATCCATCTTACTCATTGCGATAGCAAATTGAAGAATAACTATTTGTTTTTGATTAGGAAACTTGTGAGAACAAGTACGAACTTCTCCACCCAACGTCCACGGGTTGAGCACGCTCTACCCCTATGGGACAGTTTAGTTGGTTCAACGTCAGATAGTCTCGTTTTCCCATTGTTTGTTTTAGTTGCGTGAATCGTTCCTGTTCACACTGAGGGGAAGAGCRAAATAATTGAAGGAATGAATCCGAGCCTCACGCTTATCACCTGACCAAGGCGGGGCTTCCAGCGAGGCATGCATTTCATTGTCAGGTGTGATTGTGGATCCTTCAACCGAAGTCGCGAGCATGCGACTCCCCATAGTATGTTGTACTGAAGTTGACTGACTGAAAGGGAACATCATATTTCTCTGTCATGAATTGCTATTTGGCCAAAAGATGCTTGCTAATTCCCCAAATAAATACTGCCACCTTTGCTTGTAAGAGGTCTCTGACATTGAGTTGAGAAACACAGAAATGCTACAATTATACTATCCATTGCACATGGTTATCCTGCTGAACTCAGTTAATTAAGAGGCTTAGCTAAAAGAAACATAACATAATTCTGTGTCCGGGAGGCTTTGTCTTTCATTGGCCCACCTAGCTTACATCTCATAACTCAGACCATACCAGCTGAGCAGCCCCATCTTTGGATGAACAATAGACCTGTAGGTGTGTGTCAACACAGACCAGAGGTTTGGAGATATGCAGATGCACTCATGTTAAACTGAAACATGTCTGTCTCTCCCCATGTTAGGTACTATCGTTACAATGAGGACTCACGCTCTGTGGACCCTGAATACCCCAAACCAATCAATGTGTGGCAGGGCGTCCCAGACAATATTAAAGCTGGCTTCATGAGCAGAGACCAAGGTAACCATCCCGTGTGTTTTTGTGTCTGTGCATGGGTGCATGCAAGCGTGCAGTGTGTCTTTTTTTATGTCCTAATCTAAAGAAAACCAATGGTGTTTTTTTGTGTKTTTTTTTTCAATGGATAAAGTTATCCCAAGTTTGTATTTCTTATTTGACATCTTTATCTCGCCACTGTTTTTGGCTCTCAGGACACACCTACTTCTACAAAGCCAATAAGTATTGGAAGTTCAACAACCAGAAGCTTCGTGTTGAGCCTGGATTCCCCAAGTCTGCTCTTAAAGACTGGATGGGCTGTCCAGAGGARGACCCCAAGACCGACGGAGGAAGGGGGGGTGGAGGACATGACC
Source organism: Salvelinus sp. IW2-2015 (assembly GCF_002910315.2). Lineage (NCBI taxonomy): Eukaryota > Metazoa > Chordata > Actinopteri > Salmoniformes > Salmonidae > Salvelinus > Salvelinus sp. IW2-2015. The sequence goes on along the minus strand of NC_036859.1, from coordinate 9,830,712 downwards.
GGGAAGACAGAGAGGAGGATAGAGATGAGACAGAAGTAATCATCATCGAGGTGGAGGAGGAAGGAGGATCTGGTGGAGGGGCGGGTGCGGCGGCAGTGGTGGTTCCCCTCATGCTGTTGGTGTGTGTGATTCTCACTCTGGGGGCACTGCTSTTCTTCCGCAGGTATGGCACCCCACGCCGTCTCCTGTACTGCCAACGCTCCCTACTGGACAAGGTGTAGAAGGGGAGGAGAGGGAGAGGAGAGAAAGGGAGGAGAGAGAGGAGGTTGATGAGTTGAGAGGGACTGTAGGGGAGAGAAGAGAGCAAATAGAGAGTAATGCTAGTGGAGATAAAAAGAGAGAGAATTAAAGTCTGTGGACCGTGAATGAGGGTTAGCCAGAGCAAGATATACTTGTTAGCTATAGCTAAAATATTCCTACCACTACCAACTTAAACATGGAAGAGATTCCTTTTGCTCTTCCACTCCCACTCTTTTCTTCCATTTCTGCCCCCTCTGCTCTTCCCTCCTTTCTCTCTCRTTCTCTCTGTGGTTGTTGACTCCAGCTCATCGCTGTTTGTTTAGCCTTTTTAAATGTCCTTTTTTTAGTGGATGTCGTCAGTGTTTGTGTCCTTGCGAATTTCAGCTTTGAACATAATTACGTTCAGTGCCTCCATCTGCCCATTTTAGTGTCTATTGTGTTAAAGAATGCAATCAGCATCATTTCATGTCATGTAATGTTCTGCTCCATGATAGTACATGACGCTAGATTCTGTCAAAGCCTTCTACCCATTAAGCGTTGTCTGCTATATCTCAGTTATATCACATGAACTATGAACTGTCTAAAGAGAGRGGGTATATATCAGATAAGTCTATTCACTAAACATTTAATGAAACACAAAAAGTGCTGCAGTCAATGTGTGCCCCCAGTCCATCCTTACCACAATTTGATATCTCGATTTCAGAGAGCCAGTATTGAACATAAAAAAGGGAAATGATAAACTAACAGTGTCCATTGGAAGCATATATAACACTAATTTGAAAGCTGAGCAATTTGTCCGTGTCATTAATATTCCTTTATGTCTTGCAGTGTTTTAATGATTATTATTATGATTATTATTATCGAGGATGTTGTCATTATTATTATGTCTATTACTGTTGTTATTGTTGTTCTCCATGTATAGAATGTGTCTGTGTACATTGTCATTAAATGTCCTGCTGGACAGGGAACTGCATTTTGAAAGTGGCCTTAATTTTATATTCATTTTAGGGGAAAGTGAATGGGATGGGGATATTATTTTTGAAACTTGCTTGTTTTTCCGTCTCAATGCAATAAATTGAAGATATGGAAATGACTCCTTTTTGTCAATGCACTTGTTTACAGTTCTCAATTCATGGTGCTGTTTTTTTTTCAGGGATGAGAGGGTTTACTAGTAGTTAAAACAATAATAATTATATTAATTTTTATGATAATAATGATAACTATCGGAACTATTTGAATAAGATTGTGCCTGTCTTTTTCACTTTTATACTTTTCTTTCAAATAAAATGTTTTGAAAAGTTCTAGCTATATCTGTTATTTATTTTGGTTTTCAGCGCTAAGTGGTCAGTCACAGGCATGCACATGCACGCACACTCACACTCAGAGGCACTTTAACAAATGACTTTGTAAAAACATACACAAGCAAAATCTTAACTGAAGCTCATTATCACCTTGGTATTGCATTCACCAATTACCTCTTAACAAACTGTCCACATAGCACTTCCTTATCCGCCTTATTATCATACCGCAACTGGTCCCATACTCACTCTTCCTTTACCTCCAGGGTTCTTGCTCCCCAAAAGCTCCATTGGTGCTTGGAAACTGGCAGGCCTGAGACTGGGTTGGAAAATAAAGGCGACGTCCAAGGATTAAGTGAAACCAGGAATGAAGAGGATTGTGTAAACCCTTTGGCATTCACAGCAGAAAAACATGTTGGCTTGTGTGTGTGTGTGTGTGTGTGTGTGTGTGTGTGTGTGTGTGTGTGTGTGTGTGTGTGTGTTATACGTGTGTTATATGAGCCAATAAAGCAAGTAATCAAATCTCAAAGCAACAGGCTAAGGCGTTTCCTCTCAGCTAATGGGCCTTTGACAAACAGCTGAGGTGCATGGGAGAGGGCAGAAAGACAGAGGAAATGACTAGTTGACATAAGATATTCTTATGCTTAAAGAATGGCGCAATTACACTGATGAGGTACTGTATTTTCCTATTGTGTTAAAACGATTTAGGTTGACCAGCCTTTCCATCTGCTACAGTATGTTGTGAAGTTGAGTTTTGGCCTGGAGAGAGTTCAACGAGGCTCACTCGGTGGGATGGGGAGGGAGGGTTAAGTACGAGGCTCACTCGTTGGGAGGGGAGGGAGGGTTAAGTCACGAGGCTCACTCGGTTGGGAGGGGAGGAGTTAAGTCACGAGGCTCACTCGGTTGGGAGGGGAGGGAGGGTTAAGTCACGAGGCTCACTCGGTTGGGAGGGGAGGGAGGTTAAGTCACGAGGCTCACTCGGTTGGGAGGGGGAGGGAGGGTTAAGTCACGAGGCTCACTCGGTTGGAGGGGGGGGAGGGTTAAGTCACGAGGCTCACTCGGTTGGGAGGGGGAGGGAGGGTTAAGTCACGAGGCTCACTCGGTTGGGAGGGGAGGGAGGGTTAAGTCACAGGCCACTCGGTTGGAGGGGGAGGAGGGTTAAGTCACGAGGCTCACTCGGTTGGGAGGGGGAGGAGGGTTAAGTCACGAGGCTCACTCGGTTGGGAGGGGGAGGGAGGGTTAAGTCAGACGAGGCTCACTCGGTTGGGAGGGGGAGGGAGGGTTAAGTCACGAGGCTCACTCGGTTGGGAGGGGGAGGGAGGTTAAGTCACGAGGCTCACTCGGTTGGGAGGGGAGGGAGGGTTAAGTCACGAGGCTCACTCGGTTGGGAGGGGGAGGGGGTTAAGTCACGAGGCTCACTCGGTTGGGAGGGGGAGGGAGGGTTAAGTCACGAGGCTCACTCGGTTGGGAGGGGGAGGAGGGTTAAGTCACGAGGCTCACTCGGTTGGGAGGGAGGGAGGGTTAGATCACGAGGCTCACTCGGTTGGGGGGGGAGGGAGGTGTTAAGTCACGAGGCTCACTCGGTTGGGAGGGGGAGGGAGGGTTAAGTCACGAGGCTCACTCGGTTGGGAGGGGGAGGGGGAAGTCACGAGGCTCACTCGGTTGGGAGGGGGAGGGAGGGTTAAGTCACGAGGCTCACTCGGTTGGGAGGGGAGGGGGGGTTAAGTCACGACTCACTCGGTTGGGAGGGGGAGGAGGGTTAAGTCACGAGCTCACGCGGTTGGAGGGGGAGGAGGGTTAATCACGAGGCGGTTGGGAGGGGGAGGAGGGTTAAGTCACGAGGCGGTTGGGAGGGGGAGGGAGGGTTAAGTCACGAGGCGCGTGTGGAGGGGAGGGAGGGTTAAGTCACGAGGCGGTTGGAGGGGAGGGAGGGTTAAGTCACGAGCCGGTTGGAGGGGGGGAGGGTAGTCACGAGGCGTTGGGAGGGGGAGAGGTTAAGTCACGAGGCTCACTCGGTTGGGAGGGAGGGAGGGTAGTACGAGCATCGTTAGGGAGGAAGTCACGAGGCTCATCGGTTGGGAGGGAGGGGGGTTAAGTCACGGAGGCGGTTGGGAGGGAGGGGGGGGTTAAGTCACGAGCGGTTGGGAGGGGGAGGAGGGTTAAAGTCACGAGGCGGTTGGGAGGGGGAGGGAGGGTTAAGTCACGAGGCGGGTTGGGAGGGAGGGAGGTGTTAGTCACGAGGCGGTTGGAGGGGGAGGGAGGGTTAAGTCACGAGCGGTTGGGAGGAGGGAGGGAGGGTTAAGTCACGAGGCGGTTGGGAGGGGGAGGGAGGGTTAAGTCACGACATCTGGAATTCCGACTGCATCTGAACTGCCAGACACTCAGCAGGACAACAGGATGGGGGATTGGAGGGGGGATTTCCATTGTGTGTGTTCAGTTTATGACTGTGTCTTGCTATACTAACTGCAGAATGAGCTGAGAAAAGAGAATGTGCATGCATACACACACACACAAACACACACACACACAAATGCATGCACACACGTCTGACAAGGTAGCAAGGCATGGAGGATATAAAACACATAAAACACAGTATGTGTCTGGTCCTTCATGCTTTGCTAACTTGTCAGACGTGTGTGTTCATGCATTTGTGTGTGTGTGTTTGTGTGTGTGTGTGTGTGTATGCGTGCACATTCTCTTCTCCCAGCTAATTCTGCAGAATGAAAAACAACCTCAGCATATTCCTCCCCACAACTCCCMCTCTCTCTCTCTCTTCTTCTACCTCTGTCTCTCTTCCTCTGTGTAACTGGAGACAGTTTCTTTCCTCTCTGCCAAATGACTCACTTTATTCACAAGTCTTAACAAAGACCACTCCGCTCAATGCCTCCTTCACTCCCAGCCCCTCGTTCCTCATCCATCTCTCATCTCTCTCTTCACCTCTTTCCAATTTGATGATGAACAGATGAAAACATACTCTTCCTTCTCTATGGAGCCTACATTTCTTGCAGTCCAACACCAACCCATATCATATGCACCCCCTCTGCTGTCCCTTTAATTTTGCTTCCCCTCTATTTTCCCAGTCTCTCTATCTCTCCAGGAGAGACTTCCTGTGGCTGTTTTAGTTGCCGTGCAACTGACCTGCTAATTAATGGACCTTGGTGATGAGGAAGTCACACTCTGTCTGCCCACAGTGTGACATCACAGTCTGGCCAGACAAAACATGAATAGGACACAGAGTTTTTGCTGACCACAAGACTGGACCAGGAAAAACTCAGGCCCGAGTTGTAGACTACAGCTAGGAACTGAAGTTGTTTTGGTCAAGTCAATTGGTCAGGAAAACTCAAGGCCCTACTCATGAACCATTACCGCAGCAATACTCAACAGGCGGACCACGGTCTGGATCCAAACCCGGGTCAATATGGACCGTCGGTCCCTACAAAAAAACAAACAATAATAATACATTTTTATTTTTTTAGGAACTCAGACGGGCTTCGATCCATGGTATGATATGAACACAAATAAGACATGGCAAAATGTGTAGAATTGCAGGAAATTAGCTTTAAAACGGCAACATTTTCTCTCCGCCAACAAAAGGGGTGTGAACAGTTTGAACACCCACTGGGCACAGATGTCAGTTCAACGTAATTTCATTGAAACATTGATTCAACCAGTGTGTTCCCAGTGGGCAGTTTGGGTTGTGAGGTGGGGCTTTGTTACTACGCCGATAAATGACAATATCCATTCTGACCTTTGSYACCTTGGAAATGTGTGTGACCAAAYCTTCTCAAATAGTACTTCAGTAGCCCTGCATTACTGTAAACGATGCTAAGATATAACTCATAGAATTTACTGTTTTACAGTGTATTCCAAACCTCTCCTCCAGTACCCCCAACCATTTTACTTATTCAATGTATTCCAGTACTTACACAGGGCAAAATCCCTTGGTAGTGAGTAAGTATATAGGCTACATATGGCTTCAATTTCAAATAGCCAAGTCATATCCTGCACAAGCTCTAATACACCAAAGAAACTTTATCACACTCCAACACCACACAAATTCATTCACACACAGACACACTGACACAAATACGCKTGTACATACAGAAACAAAGACACCTACACTTGTTTGTATGGCATTTTCTCGGTGCTCATACAGTGTTGTATGGTGGTGTGTAGCTGGATTCAATGGAAAAGAAAAAGGGTGGAAAGAGGAGGGGAAAGACAGATGAGATGTCTAATATTCACTCCTTTTGTCTCGCTTCATTTCTCTTCCAATTCTTCTATTAAGTATTCTATTAGTTTCACTGGAAATATAACTTGTGAAAAATTGTACTCTTTCGCTCGCTAAGAGGCCTAACATTTTATGTATGTATGTGTGTGTGTGTGGCCTACATTTTATGTATGTATGTGTGTGTGTGTGTGGCCTACATTTTATGTATGTATGTATTGTGTGTGTGGCCTACATTTTATGTATGTATGTATGTGTCTGTGGGCCTACATTTTATGTATGTATGTGTGTGTGTGTGGCCTACATTTTTATGTATGTATGTATGTGTGTTGTGGCCTACATTTTATGTATGTATGTGTGTGTGGTGTGGCCTACATTTATGTATGTATGTGTGTGTGTGTGGCCTACATTTTATGTATGTATGTGTGTGTGGCCTACATTTATGTATGTATGTGTGTGTGTGTGGCCTACATTTTATGTATGTATGATGTGTGTGTGGCTACATTTTATGTATGTATGTGTGTGTGGCCTACATTGTATGTATTATGTGGTGTTGTGTGGCCTACATGTTATGTATGTATGTGTGTGTGTCCTACATTGTATGTATGTATGTGTGTGTGTGTGTGTGGCCTACATTTGTATGTATGTTTGTGTGTTGTGTGTGGCCTACATTGTATGTGTATGTATGTGTGTGTGTGTGTGTGGCCTACATTGTATGTATGTATGTGTGTGTGTGGGCCTACATTTTATGTATGTATGTATGTGTGTGTGTTGTGCTACATCTGTATGTATGTATGTGTGTGTGTTGTGGCCTACATTTGTATGTATGTATGTGTGTGTGTGTGGCCTACATTGTATGTATGTATGTGTGTGTGTGTGTGTGGCCTACATTGTATGTATGTTATGTTGTGTGTGTTGTGGCCTACATTGTATGTATGTATGTGTGTGTGTGTGTGGCCTACATTTATGTATGTATGTGTGTGTGTGTGTGGCCTACATTTTATGTTATGTATGTATGTGTGGTGGAGGCCTACATTTTATGTATGTATGTGTGTGTGTGTGGCCTACATTTTATGTTATGTATGTATGTGTGTGTGTGTGGCCTACAATTTATGTATGGTATGTATGTGTGTGAGGCCTACATTTTATGTATGTATGTGTGTGTGTTGTGGCCTATCATTTTATGTATGTACTGTTATGTTATGTGCTCTTGCAGATGTGCTAATCTTCCTTTTTTTCCTCCAACTCAAGAACTTCATATCTCCTTACCAACTGTTTTATTTCTAATAGTTTCTCTGTCTTCCTTTGTGGTACAGTATGTCTCTCTCCCACCAGTGCTGAATCTGCACACAGCTATCTTGGTATGGGTGAAACAGCTGCATTAATGTGCTATGCTATGTAAGTCTGTCTGCACTTTGACTAGTGTGTGTTGAGATCTTTCATAGCCAAAAGTATAGTGTACAAATAATACAGGTTATTCTACAGGTTCTACTCTYATAACCTCATTGTGCTTTTCCCCCCAAACTAGGCAGGAAGAGACTTCCCATCAGGAGCTGCTGAATCAGACTCTCTCTCCTTCCCTCCTCCCCCAAACCCCAGCCACCTTCGTTCTGACCAAGTCACATCCGTTAGGAAACCCCCCTGCTTCAATCTGGGCCTGGTCTGGACGACTGGCACTTTGAACCTGGCAGCTAAATATACACACAATGTTAGTCTAGACCATATGAGAGGGCAGAGAGACCCCTTTTCACCTCATGCTGTTTCTACCACCCTTCCASCTCTCTCACTCGCTCTCGTTAGTTAACGAACTGCCCTACAACCTTGTGCTCAGTCAGTTATTCTGTCTCCTCCACCTCCACTTTAATGCAATAGCCTACATCTGGTTCTCATCACTAAGTTGTGGGGGAGAGACAAAGAACAGGAGGCCGAGAGGGTAATAGGTATAGAGTGAGTGCATACACACAGTGAAAATGTCGTTTTTGTGCATTAGATCTCTTGTGCATATATGGCAAAGACAACCGATTACCCAGATATCACTGTCTTTCAAGTTGTCTGCTCCTTATCTCTGTACAGTCGTGGCCATAAGTTTTGAGAATTAAACAAATATTACTTTTCACAAAGTCTGCTGCCTCAGTGTCTTTAGATATTTTTGTCAGATGTTACTATGGAATAATTAAGTATAATTACAAGCATTTCATAAGTGTCAAAGGCTTTTATTGACAATTACATGAAGTTGATGCAAAGAGTCAATATTAGCAGTGTTGACCCTTCTTTTTCAAGACCTCTGCAATCCGCCCTGGCATGCTGTCAATTAACTTCTGGGMCACATCCTGACTGATGGCAGCCMATTCTTACAGTTTGTCAGAATTTGTGGGKTTTTGTTTTTCCACCCACCTCTTGAGGGTTGACCACAAGTTCTCAATGGGATTAAGGTCTGGGGAGTTTCCTGGCCATGGACCCAAAATATCGATGTTTTGTTCCCCGAGCAACTTAGTTATCACTTTTGCCTTATAGCAAGGTGCTCCATCATGCTGGAAAAGGCATTGTTCGTCACCAAACTGTTCCTGGATGGTTGGGAGAAGTTGCTCTCGGAGGATGTGTTGGTACCATTCTGTATTCATGGCTGTGTTCTTAGGCAAAATTGTGAGTGAGTCCACTCCCTTGGCTGAGAAGCAACCCCACACATGAATGGTCTCAGGATGCTTTAATGTTGGCATGACACAGGACTGATGGTAGCGCTCACCATGTCTTCTCCGGACAAGCTTTTTTCCGGATGCCCCAAACAATCGGAAAGGGGATTCATCAGAGAAAATTACTTCACCCCAGTCCTCAGCAGTCCAATCCCTGTACCTTTTGCAGAATATCAGTCTGTCCCTGATGTTTTCCCTGGAGAGAAGTGGCTTCTTTGCGGCCCTTCTTGATACAAGGCCATCCTCCAAAMGTCTTCGCCTCACTGTGCATGCAGATGCACTCACACCTGCCTGCTGCCATTCCTGAGCAAGAACTGTACTGGTGGTGCCCCGATCCCGCAGCTGAATCAACTTTAGGAGATGGTCGTGGCGCTTGCTGGACTTTCTTTGGCGCCCTGAAGCCTTCTTCACAATTGAACCGCTCTCCTTGAAGTTCTTGATGATACGATAAATGGTTGATTTAGGTGCAATCTTACTGGCAGCAATATCCTTGCTTGTGAAGCCCTTTAGTGCAAAGCAATGATGATGGCACGTGTTTCCTTGCAGGTAACCATGGATGACAGAGGAAGAACAATGATTCCAAGCACCACCCTCCTTTTGAAGCTTCCAGTCTGTTATTCGAACTCAATCAGCATGACAGAGTGATCTCCAGCCTTGTCCTCGTCAACACTCACACCTGTGTTAACGAGAGAATCACTGACATGATGTCAGCTGGTCCTTTTGTGGCAGGGCTGAAATGCAGTGCAAATGTTTTTTGGGGGATTCAGTTCATTTGCATGGCAAAGAGGGACTTTGCAATTAATTGCCATTCATCTGATCACTCTTCATAACATTCTGGAGTATATGCAAATTGCCATCATACAAACTGAGGCAGCAGACTTTGTGAAAATTAATATTTGTCATTCTCAAAACTTTTGGCCACGACTGTATTGTCCTACAGGTCAATCTCRTCAGTAAGAGGACACGGAGAAAGCGAAAGAGATTGGTTGAGGTTGAGAGGAAGTTCTGAGCAGCCACATCAGAGGAGCCAGGGGCTCCTGTCAGTTTTATGTTCCTGTGAGAGCTGGTCTGAACACAAAGGGCCATGTGGTTTCATTGAGCCGGGTAGGCTGCTTACAGAGCCTAAACTGTGTTTTTACTGCCCAGTCATCAGCATGGACTGACCTGGCTCAGCTCAGTCTCCAGGGAGGACTGGAGGGGCCTGTACTAACCAGAGTATACCCCAGACAGAGGTGGGCAGAGGTTCTGCTAGACCTAGCTACAACCAGAGAGCCATGCATTTGAGCTCCTTCTTCCCACACCAGAAAGTTGCTGTGCTCAGGGAACTAAACCGAGTGAGCCTACTGGCAACCCACAGAGCGAAAATAGCCAAGTATCCATTTCGTCCTCGAGGCCGGCCGGCGCTCTATCCTGTAGCACTTAGCCTACTTGGCCAGCGGAACTATTTCCTTGTCCTCTTCACTCCCTCTCTCCACAAAGAGGTTTACTTTGCCAAACTCTCCCGGGCTCACTGTAACTACTGTCTCATACAACAGGCTCCAGGCACATGTCATGGATAGAAGGGATACAGCTTTTGTCAAATTAAAGTCATAAGTTGATTTTTATTTTGCATTTTAGCTAACCTTAACCTAATTATCCTAAMCAGCTATCTTAATTCTCCTAACCTGTTACGAAGTCAAATCGGACAAAATCTGTATTCGTTCTAGTCAAAACAACTACAAATTGTCAACACCCACAATGCATTACTCAGACACACACAATGTCAACTCTTTCTCTACTGCTACTTTCAAATACACTCATCTGCTAATATTGGTAATTATGTACACCCTTTAGTCTTCACACATAAATGAACACACAAGGCAGGGTTGTTAATCGAGGTAAACACTGTTCCTTTAGGTAACTACTTCTTTTAAAGATGTGTCAAACACAATTCTCTAATTTCTAAAGTGGGTTTCTTCATAGAGTGTGCCGGCTGGGCCGGGGTGCCGGAGACAGGAGGGTCGGCCCAGTTCACTTGAGCCGCCCGGCACAGAGTTGCATCAGGGCACAAAAATTTTCCGCTCAGCGACCAGAGAGCTGTAATTATAGAGGAGCTCTGCTGAGCTCAGTAGGAAGAACGTCAAGGCCTGAAAGAAGTCGCGAGGATTGGCACTTCACGATGCACTAAAGACAAAGAGGAAGGGTGGGATAGAGATAGAGGGAATTGGGTGTGAGTAAGGGAGAGATTGACATAAGTTTCCATAGCAGCCTCTCAATTGACTCACAATGACATTTCTCATATAGAGCTTTTTGCGTTCAGTAAAAAAGTAAAAGGCACATTTACGCCAGAAAACCTTTCCATTACTATTCCCTTTTCATTACTCACCTTCATCAGCCTATCTTCATCTAATTCACTCCAGAGCCCTATACGAACATATTCAATCGCTCCCAATCCCAGCTGCTGTCCCCACATGCTTCAAGATGGCCACCATTGTTCCTGTACCAAAGAAGGCAAAGATAACTGAACGAAATGACTATTGCCCCGTAGCACTCACTTCTGTCATCATGAAGTGCTTTGAGAGAATAGTCAAGGATCAAATCACCTCCAACTTACTTGCCACCCTAGACGTACTTCAGGTTGCATACCGCCCCAACATTCTGGAGTATATGCAAATTGCCGTCATACAAACGGATACATATGGATGAGCGATGGCCGAGCGGCATAGGCAAGATGCAATAGATGGTTTAAAATACATTATATACATATGAGATGAGTAATGTAAGATATGTAAACATTAAAGTGACTAGTGATCAGTTTTTTTAAAGTGGCCAATGATTGAGTCTGTATGTAGGAAGCCTCTGTTAGTGATGTCTGTTTAACAGTCTGATGGCCTTGAGATAGAAGCTGTTTTTCAGTCTCTCGGTCCCTGCTTTGATGCACCTGTACTGACCTCGCCTTCTGGATGGTAGCGGGGTGAACAGGCAGTGGCTCGGGTGGTTGTTGTCCTTTGATCTTTATGGCCTTCCTGTGACATCAGGTGCTGTAGGTGTCTTGGAGGGCAGGTAGTCTGCCCCCGGTGATGCGTTGTGCAGACCGCACCACCCTCTGGAGAGCCTTGCGGTTGAGGTCGGTGTAGTTGCCATATCAGGCGGTGATACAGCCCGACTGGATGCTCTCAATTGTGCATCTGGAAATGTTTGTGAGGGTTTTAGGTGACAAGCCAAATTTATTTAGCCTCCTGAGGTTGAAGAGGCGCTGTTGCGCCTTCTGCACCACACTGTCTGTGTGGGTGGACCATTTCAGTTTGGCTGTGATGTGTACGCCGAGGATCTTAAAACTTTCCACCTTCTCCACTGCGGTCCTGTCGATGTGGATAGGAGGGTGCTCCCTCTGCTGTTTCCTGAAGTCCACGATTATCTCCCTTGTTTTGTTGACGTTGAGCGAGAGGTTGTTTTCCTGACACCACACTCCGAGTGCCCTCACCTCCTCCCTGTAGGCTGTCTCGTCGTTGTTATTAATCAAGCCCACTACTGTTGTGTCGTCAGCAAACTTGATGATTGAGTTGGAGGCGTGCATGGCCACACAGTCATGGGTGAACAGGGAGTACAGGAGGCGGCTGAGCATGCACCATTGTGGGGCCCCAGTGTTGAGGATCAGTGAAGTGGAGATGTTGTTTCCACAGGAACATAAAACTGACAGGAGCCCCTGGCTCCTCTGATGTGGCTGCTCGCTCAGAACTTCCTCTCAACCTTAACCTCTCTCTTTCACTTTCTTCGTGTCCTTTTACTGACGAGATTGACCTGTAGGATAATACAGTCGTGGTCAAAAGTTTTGAGAATGACACAAATATTAATTTTCACAAAGTCTGCTGCCTCAGTTTGTATGATGGCAATTTGCATATACTCCAGAATGTTATGAAGAGTGATCAGATGAATTGCAATTAATTGCAAAGTCCCTCTTTGCCATGCAAATGAACTGAATCCCCAAAAAACATTTGCACTGCATTTCAGCCCTGCCACAAAAGGACCAGCTGACATCATGTCAGTGATTCTCTCGTTAACACAGGTGTTGAGTGCTTGACGGACAAGGCTGGAGAATCACTCTGTCATGCTGATTGAGTTCGAATAACAGACTGGAAGCTTCAAAAGGAGGGTGGTGCTTGGAATCATTGTTCTTCCTCTGTCAACCATGATTACCTGCAAGGAAACACATCCGTCATCATTGCTTTGCACAAAAAGGGCTTCACAGGCAAGGATATTGCTGCCAGTTAGATTGCACCTAAATCAACCATTTATCGGATCATCAAGAACTCAAGGAGAGCGGTTCAATTGTTGTAAGGACGGCTTCAGGGCGTCCAAGAAAGTCCAGCAAGCGCCAGGACCGTCTCCTAAAGTTGATTCAGCTGCGGGATCGGGGCACCACCAGTACAGAGCTTGCCCAGGAATGGCAGCAGGCAGGTGTGAGTGCATCTGCACGCACAGTGAGGCGAAGACTTTGGAGGATGGCCTTGTGTCAAGAAGGGCAGCAAAGAACCCACTTCTCTCCAGGAAAACATCAGGGACAGACTGATATTCTGCAAAAGGTACAGGGATTGGACTGCTGAGGACTGGTAAAGTCATTTTCTCTGATGAATCCCCTTTCCGATTGTTTGGAGCATCCAGAAAAAATCTTGTCCGGAGAAGACAAGGTGAGCGCTACCATCAGTCCTGTGTCATGCCAACATTAAAGCATCCTGAGACCATTCATGTGTGGGGTTGATTCTCAGTCAAGGGAGGGGCTCACTCACAATTTTGCCTAAGACACAAGCCATGAATAAAGAATGGTACCAACACATCCTCCGAGAGCAACTTCTCCCAACCATCCAGGAACAGTTTGGTGACGAACAATGCCTTTTCCAGCATGATGGTGCACCTTGCCATAAGGCAAAAGTGATAACTAAGTTGCTCGGGGAACAAAACATCGATATTTTGGTCCATGGCCAGGAAACTCCCAGCCCTAATCCCATTGAGAACTTGTGTCAATCTTCAAGAGGCGGGTGGACTAACAAAAACCCACAAATTCTGACACACTCCCAAGCATTGATTATGCAAGAATTGGCTGCCATCAGTCAGGATGTGGCCCAGAAGTTAATTGACAGCATGCCAGGGCGGATTGCAGAGGTCTTGAAAAAGAAGGGTCAACACTGCTAATATTGACTCTTTGCATCAACTTCATGTAATTGTCAATAAAAGCCTTTGACACTTATGAAATGCTTGTAATTATACTTAATTATTCAACAGTAGCATCTGACAAAAATATCTAAAGACACTGAAGCAGCAAACTTTGTGGAAATTAATATTTGTGTCATCCTCAAAACTTTTGGCCACGACTGTAGACCTAACCAAATACATTTAAACTCAGTTTTTCACACATTCCTGACATTTGATCCTATAGAAATTCCCTGTCTTAGGTCAGTAACGATCACCACTTTATTTTAAGAATGTGAAATAACAGTAGAGAGAATGATTTATTTATTTCGTCACAATCCCAGTGGGTCAGAAGTTTACATACACTCAAATAGTATTGGTAGCACTGCCTTTAAATTGTTTAACTTGGGTCAAACGTTTCAGGTAGCCTTCCCCACATACGTTGGGTGAATTTTGGCCCATTCCTCCGACAGAGCTGGTGTAACTGAGTCAGGTTTGTAGGCCTCCTTGCTCACACATGCTTTTTCAGTTCTGCCCACAAATTTTCTATGGTTGGGTCAGGCTTTTGTGATGGCCACTCCAATACCTTGACTTTGTTGTCCTTAAGCCATTTCGCCACAACTTTGGAAGTATGCTTGGGGTCATTGTCCATTTGGAAGACCCATTTCCGACCAAGCTTCAACTTCCTGACTGATGTCTTAAATTTTGCTTCAATATATCCACATATTTTCCTTTCTCATGATGCCATCTATTTTGTGAAGTGCACCAGTCCCTCCTGCAGCAACCCCACACACATGATGCTGCCACCCGTGCTTCACGGTTGGGATGGTGTTCTTCGGCTTGCAAGCATCCTCCTTTTTCCTCCAAAAATAACGATGGTCATTATGGCCGAACAGTTCTATTTGAACCAGAGGACATTTCTCCAAAAAGTACGATCTTTGTCCCCATGTGCAGTTGCAAACCGTAGTCTGGCTTTCTTATGGCGGTTTTGGAGCAGTGGTTTCTTCTTTGCTGAGCAGCCTTCAGGTTATGTCGATATAGGACTCGTTTTACTGTGGATATAGATACTTTTGTTCCCGTTTCCTCCAGCATCTTCTCAAGCTCCTTTGCTGTTGTTCTGGGATTGATTTACACTTTTCGCACCAAAGTACGTTCATATCTAGGAGACAGAACGCATCTCCTCCTGAGCGGTAGACGGCTGTGTGGTCCCATGGTGTTTATACTTGCGTACTTTGTTTGTACAGATGAACGCGGTACCTTCAGACGTTCGGATATTGCTCCCAAGGATGAACCAGACTTGTGGAGGTCCACAATTTTTTTTCTGAGGTCTTGGCTGATTTCTTTAGATTTTCTCAGCTGTTTAAAGGCAGAGTCAACTTAGTGTATGTAAACTTCTGACCCACTGGAATTGTGATAGTATATTATACACTGCTCAAAAGAATAAAGGGAACACTTAAACAACACAATGTAACTCCAAGTCAATCACACTTCTGTGAAATCAAACTGTCCACTTAGGAAGCAACACTGATTGACAATACTTTCACATGCTGTGTGCAAATGGAATAGACAACAGGTGGAAATTATAGGCAATTAGCAAGACACCCCCAATAAAGGAGTGGTTCTGCAGGTGGTGACCACGAACCACTTCTCAGTTCCTATGCTTCCTGGCTGATGTTTTGGTCACTTTTGAATGCTGGCGGTGCTTTCACTCTAGTGGTAGCATGAGACGGAGTCTACAACCCACACAAGTGGCTCAGGTAGTGCAGCTCATCCAGGATGGCACATCAATGCGAGCTGTGGCAAGAAGGTTTGCTGTGTCTGTCAGCGTAGTGTCCAGAGCATGGAGGCGCTACCAGGAGACAGGCCAGTACATCAGGAGACGTGGAGGAGGCCGTAGGAGGGCAACAACCCAGCAGCAGGACCGCTACCTCCGCCTTTGAGCAGGAGGAGCACTGCCAGAGCCCTGCAAAATGACCTCCAGCAGGCCACAAATGTGCATGTGTCTGCTCAAACGGTCAGAACAGACTCCATGAGGTGGTATGAGGGCCCGACGTCCACAGGTGGGGTTGTGCTTACAGCCCAACACCGTGCAGGACGTTTGGCATTTGCCAGAGAACACCAAGATTGGCAAATTCGCCACTGGCGCCCTGTGCTCTTCACAGATGAAAGCAGGTTCACACTGAGCACGTGACAGACGTGACAGTCTGGAGACGCCGTGGAGAACGTTCTGCTGCCTGCAACATCCTCCAGCATGACCGGTTTGGCGGTGGGTCAGTCATGGTGTGGGGTGACATTTCTTTGGGGGGCCGCACAGCCCTCCATGGGCTCGCCAGAGGTAGCCTGACTGCCATTAGGTACCGAGATGAGATCCTCAGACCCTTGTGAGACCATATGCTGGTGCGGTTGGCCCTGAGTTCCTCCTAATGCAAGACAATGCTAGACCTCATGTGGCTGGAGGGTGTCAGCAGTTCCTGCAAGAGGAAGGCATTGATGCTATGGACTGGCCACCCGTTCCCCAGACCTGAATCCATTGAGCACATCTGGGACATCATGTCTCGCTCCATCCACCAACACCACGTTACACCACAGACTGTCCAGAGTTGGCGGATGCTTTAGTCCAGGTCTGGGAGGAGATCCCTCAGGAGACCATCCGCCACCTCATCAGGAGCATGCCCAGGCGTTGTAGGGAGGTCATACAGGCACGTGGAGGCCACACACACTACTGAGCCTCATTTTGACTTGTTTTAGGACATTACATCAAAGTTGGATCAGCCTGTAGTGTGGTTTTCCACTTTAATTTGAGTGCCGACTCCAAATCCAGACCTCCATGGGTTGATAAATTTGATTTCCATTGATCATTTTTGTGTGATTTTGTTGTCAGCACATTCAACTATGTAAAGAAAAAAGTATTTAATAAGAATTGTTCATTCATTCAGATCTAGGATGTGTTATTTTAGTGTTCCCTTTATTTTTTTGAGCAGTGTAAATGAAATAATTTGTCTGTTAACAATTGTTGGAAAATKTACTTGTGTCATGCACAAAGTAGATGTCCTAACCGACTTGCCAAACTAGTTTGTTAACAAGAAATGTGTGGAGTGGTTGAAAATCAAGTTTTAATGACTTCAACCTAAGTGTATGTAAACTTCCAACTGCACTGTCGGAACTAGAAGCACAAGCATTTCACTASACTCGCATTAACATCTGCTAACCATGTGACCAATACAATTTGATTTGATTCAATTTGTAAAATGATTTAGCCCTTCTGTGCATCACTGACACCTTGTGGATCTCCAATATTACTGGAAAAAAATCCATTCCATTTAACTCAGTTTTTGTTTTGTTACAACGATAATCTAAAAGTTCTCCTACTGATAGAAGTACTCTTGCAGAAAACAAGTGCAAAAGGTTTTTCAAACGTATTTTTTTTATTTATTTGTACATTCACCACTTACAGGGGTAAACCAAAAACCAAAAAAAAACAATAAAGTAATCTTTAATAATGATTAAAAACAATATTAAATCCGCTTGTGTGGAGTTTTAATACGCACCCCTTTACCAGTCTGCGTTGACCGGGGGGGGGAGAGGCAAAGGATGGACAGAAAGAAGCGTATAGAAGATTATAACCTCTTGCAGAGAATATAGTCTCATCTTTCAAACTATACAAAGACAGAACTTTGCGCAACACCGTCAGTCCTCCATCAAAGTGGAGGACGGCAGACTGACTGGGACAGCACGCAGCCATGACAAAGCACCCCACAGAAACCAGTTGTGGAATACACAACACAGGGTAAGGAGACAAACCGCTGTGTGTGTATGCATAGAACTCTACATAGAGCACTTACTCTTCAGATATGCATGGGAGGGAAGTAAGGGGAAAAGGGTTGGTTGCCAATCTGCCAAGAATATTTTAAAAACTAATAAGAATATATTTAGGCAAAATGAACACATATAAAATCTAAACTTTCAGACTGAAGCAAGACAGACTGCAGTCTGGGGGAAACACTGCTCAAACCATGGTCCCTGTGTGTGTGTGTGTGTGTGTGTGTGTGTGTGTGTGTGTGTGTGTGTGTGTATATATATATCCGCTGCGTATGTGTGCAGTGTGTGTTGTGGTCCTCTGTAGGGTCTTTGTTCTAACAAAGTACATGTAGTGATGGGGAATGGGGGGTTATTTTAAGACAGTTCCAGCCACCGATTCCCTCTAGCGTCGTCTGTCACGAGGTGGAGGATCACTGCGGCTGCGAGAGCGTCTGCCCACCCCTGCACTGTTGCCCCCTGGTCTGCGGTGGCTACTTTCTCTGCGTTTGTCACCCTCTCTGTCTCGGTCCCTGTCTTTGCCCCTCTCCCTGTCTCGCTCTCTGTCTCTGTCCCCCTCGCCTCTTTCGCCCGATGCGCTACTCCCTGCTTTTATTTTATCTTTGCGCTCTTCCTCCCTTTTCTTCTCCTCCTCCTCTTGCTGCTCCTTCCTCCTCTTCTCTCGCTCCTTCCTCCTCTCTTGTCGAGCTACTTCCCTCTGTGTAAACTGACCATAAAGAGACAGAACATGGGAGGATGTTAAGAGTGGATTGTGAACAATTTAAAATCAACACTTTCAACAAAATGTAAGGAAGGATATGTGGACCCCATATCATCAATAAGAAATATTTTTCAGATAGTTGAGTTTTGTGTATATATCTGACCTGCTCTTCTGTGAGGGGGAGCCAGTATATACAAGGGGCTGCTTTGGTTTTATTGAACAGGTCATCCAGCAGTTTGGCAGGGGCTTCCTCTGCAGCTTTCTCTGGAGACACAACACAAACAGAAAGCGTAAACGTACAGTTGACCCGACAGGGCACAGCTCTAAACCACCATCACCACTCTTCACCTTTCTTGTCCGTCTTCCTCTCCTTGCGCTTCCTCTCTCTGGAGCGCGATCGTCTGGGGCCCGCCTCCTCTCCAGGTTTTCCGGGACCAAAGTCCCGGACCTTGTCCCTGTCCCACTCCCTCTCCGCCCGGGTCCTCTCCCTGCGCTCCATTTCACGCTCTCGCTCCGCCCACTGGTCACGCTCGGGCAGGAGAGGGGGCAGGGCCGCCCCCCGACCTCGGCCAGGCACCGACGAAGCCCCCCGCTCCTCCTCGCCAGCCCCCCCAGGGGGTGGCAAGCCTCTGTGGAAGTCAAGCTACAAACACACACACGAGGGGGAAGGTTACCATAAGGAACATCATAAGCACTGGGAAATGATATGCATCATCACGTAGGGCAGAACTACAAGGGACAAGTTAGTCTCACCTCCTCTTGCTGACTGAAGTCCACACTGAGGAACTTGGGGTTGCTCTGAGGCCATTTCACCCCATGTAGTGCTGCACGAGTGGCCACTGCCTCCTCTGCACTGGAGTACTGAAAGAAAAGGGAGAGCAAGAACGGACATCCATTAGGAACATTGAGGCTTGCCTTAGATAAGACACAGAAAATAGGAAGATGTAGGAGGAGTTCTGAGCTGCATCTAAATTGACACCCTATAGTCAAGTGCACCAGCTTTGACCAGAGCCTCCTATGGCTGGTTAAAAGTAGTGCACTATATGGGGAATAGGATGTCAGTTGAGACGCAGACAGAGACGTACGGTGACGTAGCAGTGAGATTTGATCTTGTCGATCCAGAAGCCGTCCTCCTGCACGGTGCCAGTCCTGCTGAGCAGCTCCTTCAGCTGACCCAGGGTGAACGGCCGAACCAGGTTGGACAGGTGGACGATGTTGGACACTTTGCCTCGTGGAGGAGAGGGCTGCTTGGCCGTGCGGACAGGGTCGTCTATGGTGATGGACACGCCAGACTTCTGCTGGCTGATGGAGCGACGGATCAGGGTGTCACTTGGGGTCACTGAACAGATGAGACCAGAGAGATACATCAACCTGATAACTCACAACATATCAAAAGGCTAGAATCTAGCCCAGGGTTATCAGAGGTTTTGAGAAATCTGATAAGATAATTAAGTTGATCTTTAAATTTGGATCCATCTATCACCTGTGTTCATCTCCATGTCATGGATGGGGGGAGAGGGGGATCGTGTCTCTATGGAGTCTCTCTGGAATGAGTCGTCCATCTTCTCCTCTCTGTCGCTTTTAACCTCCACTCCATCCTCTCTGTCTTCTATGTTTTCACTCCTCTTGGACTCCTTCGGTCCATTCTCCTGGGTCTCGGACAGGACCACCTACATACAGCACATTGGAAGTGGGTGGGGTAGAGGAGGCGGCACACAGATGTGCCATTCATAAGACATTCACAATGTAATACGTTTGGGTCAATTATGAATGTTAGCCGTTATAGTAAATCTTACTTTAACGCACCTTTATAAATGACTGCCGCAAAAACAATTTCCAGTAATACATTATTACTTCTTGAATCAAGAAATATACAGTCCACAGAACAGGCGAAGTAGAACCCTGACCTGTGTGACAGTGCGTCTGATCTTGAAGTCTTGCTCGCCCTGCTCCCTGTCCTCCTCTCCCCCAGAGAGGTGAGTTTCCTCTGGGTGCAGATCCACCACCGCCTCCTGTCCTGGACTCAGCCTGATGTCTGGGATCAGAGACTGGACAGCGCAATCAATATATTACAGATGGGAGGTGAGAAGCTTCAAGACTCAACAGATAGTAAAAAGTTTGTCAGTATTCATTATCATGCTGTGTTTGGATAGATGGTTTGTAATATGTACAACAGTATATATTGCAGTGTAGTGATGATGATACTGTACCTTCAGAGAGTCTGTGGTGATGCTGATGGATAGTTTCCTGGCTGTGACCGCAGTGCTGGAACCCCACCTCCTCTTCCTCCCGGGCCCGGCCCCAGACTCTGCCTCGCCCTCTGCACTGACGACACCTGGAGAGGCCTTGCTGCCTGGAATACAAAGGATGATTGCACTACTGGCCAAACGCGAACGCAAGCACCTCATCTATAATTGTCTCTCACCCACACGCACAGGCCAACTCAACTAAAAACGACATCTACCGACTGAGCCGAAGAAAACAAAGTATACTCACTGCTAAGGGAGATCCTACGGGCTGTGAATGCCTTTGGTGTCAGACTCTGAAACAAAAATAAATAAACACACCCCAAAGTACAGGGGAAAGGTGAGAGGCAGAGATGGAGAGGTGCATAAACAGACTGAAGGGATGACAGGACAAGAGAGAAAGTGTGGGTGAACAAGGGAAGAGAAACTAGGTGAGAGAGACTGCTACTCCAGTCTAGGTCACTTTCCATCTCAACATATTAGTCAAACAATGAATAGCACCAGTAATATTGAATCTCAATATAAGGCTCTCAATAGCACACTGCCGTGAGCAGACAGTGGATAACATCTTCGCTTGGTCTCAAAACAGTGTGCATGGCTTTAAGATATGTTGTAATATTAATGACTGGGGGCCCAAATGTCAGTTTGTTTGGTGTAGAAAGATGTTCAGGGATGGAGCCACAGTCTCTATCACACATACAGAAAGACAGATAGTAGCCTGATGGTAATACTGCAGTTTAAATTCCTTAGAATTAAATAGCTCACATTTCATTTCACTTTCATAACAGCACATCTTAATGGTGTAGCTGGTAAACTATGTGGCTGCCAGGATTACTGGGCCATAAAGCAAGACTATAATATTGGGTGGTTTACAACAACTTTCATTCAAAAATGTCAGTAGGCATAAATATGTAAATTAAATCATTTGACATCTATGTCAGAGTCAATTCCCCCATTTTAGGCTAAAAGGAGGGAGTCGACTGAAACTATACATTTTCTAAATATTGTGTATTTCTTTGTAGAAAATAACATTGAGAAAATTACTACTTATTCCCTGGTACCACTGACACCTGATCCTTACTGGGTTGGATATGGCCCAATCTCGACTGCATGTACTGTATCTAGGCAACAAGGGTCCAATCAAAGGTGGTTGTGAAGTTTGGGTGGAAATCTGACAGCTGGTTGGCAGGATGGGCTCTGTAGATCAGTGGGGGTGGGACTTGAGTGGCTTTTGGAAACATTTTGGGGTCAAGTCCTTAGCGCTTAAGCATCAGTCTTTCAGATCTTTGTCATGCTTTTGTTGGGATACTGCCCGGCTGAGGTTTAATGGAGATGGGATAGTCAATGTTGAACAAGAGTAACTCCAAAAACTAGCAGGGGCATAGTTCAGCAGACAGTCTGTTGGGTGCTAAGTAGTAGCAAAAAAAGGGACCCAATTGGCAAGTACCTTTTCCAGCCAACAATCAGATGTTTGGTAGTGAGTCCAAAGAAATGCTGAAGACCATTGAGAAAGTTATCAAATGTCCRAGATCATGACTTTGAAAAACAGCCACGAAGAGAAGACCCAAGATGTCCTCATGACTCATAAGGTTTATTTGGATCTCATTCTGAATAGGTGGAGAACACCCAAAATGTCCTTTCTCAGAGAAACCATTTAGTCCAGAAAAAAAGATTGATCAGTTAAAACGGTCTACGCAAGTCCATTGAGCAGCACATTCATCTGTAGGTGGTGAGAAGAAAAATGTACTGCAGCAACCCCGTTGGAAGCCATCCACAGGCATGTCATCGAAGGATTTGAAACAGTCTTATTGAGTGTCGGCCTCATCTCCCCTCAGACCCATTGTGAAGTGAGGTTGTATGTGGCCATACAGGTGGTGTATGAGCCAGTTGAGCCAGTCGCTGGCGTTAGAGACGAGATCAGTCATCCTAAACCCTCAGCCCATTAGTCCAATCAAGTGCCATCTCCGTGGCAACATGGCCTTTGTTGCCACAGTTGTCCCACTGCAGTGCAGAATCAGGGGCCTATGTGTGGGATACCCAGGGCTCTTGGGGACATTGGAACAGGTGCAGCAGTAGTAGTGGCAGAAGTAGTATGCAGGTACCATTAGGGGCAATGGAAGAGGCATGAGCACCTTTATAACAAAGCAATCAATGGGGTTTTAAACATCAGCCACAGTAAGAGCATCTCCCCTGCTGCTTCTGTCTGAGACAACATCAGCAAAGGGTCAAAAACACAGCTACAATTGKTTTTTTACTAGCTCATCAAACCTCTTTTAAAAAAGGGTCAGGTTAACCAAACCAGTAAGTAAATATTACAAATAACAGATTGTTACTTTTTACTTAGAAATGTTTGAAATGTGCTTCTTATTTCTTATCACTATCACATTTTCAGGACCTAAAAGCACTTAAATGTCTACAATGATATGGGGTATAAAGCAAAATTGAAACAAGAGACATCATTTAACGGGAGAAGATGGAGCACAGATGTGCCCAATATCACAACCTAAAAACTATGACCAAAAACAAATACCCAATTTCTAATTCCTAACTAARGTGGTTAGGTTTGATGGCTGACAACTGGAGGGAGGTCTCCTCACAGGTTGGCCAGTGACAGTCCAAGCCCGGAGCACAGCCCTCTTTAGAGAGCCATGGTACAGCGAGGATGTCCCAGTGTTCCTCCGTGGCCTTACCTCCTCACTGCTCTCAGGAGCCCGCTCAGGCTCAGCCATGGCAGCCTCCTTCACCTCCCTATGGAGACAATGAAAGAAATAAAGAAGAGGAGTGATGGAGAGATAGAAGGATGAAGAGACAGGAGGATAAAGAGGGGGTAAAGTGTGGTTCCGGTTAGTTGCAAAAAGGTATTCAGAACAATGGGGTCCAAAAATATGCAACAAAGAGGGATTTCAGACCCTAGTTACATGCGGCCGTAAATGTAACTTTATTCCCTGTTTATGGACTTCTCTCTAGCATGTTGACCTTGAACTTAAGCATGAGGAAAAGCAGGTAACAACAAGATACAAGTTTGGGGTGGAGATCAAAGAAATAGAGGTGTCTACAGATAAGACGTATCCTGACCTCGACTTACAGTACCAGTCAAAAGTTTGGACACACCTGCTCATTCAAGGGTTTCTTTATTTGTACTATTTTCTACATTATTAGAATAACAGTGAAGACATCAATACTATGAAATAACACATACAGAATCATGTAGTAACCAAAAAAAATGTTTACCAAATCATCATATATTTGAGATTCTTCAAACAGCCACCCTTTGCCTTGACAGCTTTACACACTCTTGACATTCTCTCAACCAGCGTCATGATAGTCACCTGGAATGCATTTCAATTAACAGGTGTGCCTTGTTAAAATTTCATTTGTGGAATGTCTTTCCTTCTTTATGCTTTTGAGCAAATCAGTTGTGCTGTGACGGTAGGGGTGGTATACAGAAGATAGCCCTATTTGGTAAAAGACCAAGTCCATATTATGGCAAGAACAGCTCAAATAAGCAGAGAGAAACGACCGTCCATCATTACTTTGAGACATGGTCAGTCAATACAGAAAATGTCAAGAACTTTCAAAGTTTCTTCAAGTGCAGTCGCAAAAACCATCAAGCGCTATGATGAAACTGACTCTCATGAGGACCACCACAGGAAAGGAAGACCCAGAGTAACCTCTGCTGCAGAGGATAARATCATTAGAGTTAACGGCACCTCAGATTGCAGCCCAAACAAATGCTTCAGAGTTCAAGCAAGACATCTCAACAACAACTATTCAGAGGAGACTGAATCAGGCCTTCATGGTCAAATTGCTGCAAAGAAACCACTACTAAAGGACACCAATAASAAATAGAGACTTGCTTGGGCCAAGAAGCATGAGCAATGGACATTAGACCGGTGAAAATTCAAATTTGAGATTTTTGGTTCCAACCGCCGTGTCTTTGTGAGAAGCAGAGTAGGTGAATGGATGATGACCCAACACACCTCCAGGCTGTGTAAGGGCTATTTGACCATGAAGGAGAGTGATGGAGTGCTGCATCAGATGACCTGGCCTCCACAATCACCCGACCTCAACCCAATTGAGATGGTTTTGRATGAGTTGGATCTCAGAGTGAAGGAAAAGCAGCCAACAAGTGCTCAGCATGTGTGGGAACTCCTTCAAGACTGTTGGAAAAGCATTCCTCATGAAGCTGGTTGAGGGAATGCCAAGTGTACAAAGCTGTCATCAAGGCAAATGGTGGCTATTTTGAAGAATCTCAAATATACTTTGCTTTGTTTAASACTTTTTTGATGATTTCATATACATGTTATTTCATAGGTTTGATGTCATCACTATTATTCTACAATGTAGAAAATAGTACAAATAAAGAAAACCCTTTTGACTGGTACTGTATACASAGCAATAGTTGAATAGAATGGCATTGACTAGAACACAGCATATACAATGAAATGAGTAAAACAGTATGAAAACATTATTAAAGTGACCAGTGTTCCATTATTAGGTTCCATTAATAAAGTGACCAGTGATTCCATGTCTATGTACATAGGGCAGCAGCCACTAAGTCACAGGGTCAAGTAACCGGGTGGTAGCCAGCTAGTGATAGTGACTACATTCAGGGCAGGGTACTGGGTGGAGGCTGGCTAGTGATGCCTATTTAACAGTCTGATGGTCTTGAGAAAGAAGCTGTTTTTTAGTCTCTCGGTCCCAGCATTGATGCACCTGTACTGACCTCGCCTTCTGGATGATAGCTACGTGAACAGGCCACGGCACGGGTGGTTGATRTACTTGATATTTTTGGCCTTCCTGTGACATCGGGTGTTGTAAGTGTCCTGGAGGGCAAGCAGTGTGCACCCGGTAATGCGTTGGGCAAACCTCACCACCCTCTGGAGAGCCCTGCGGTTGCAGGCGGTGCAGTTGCTGTAGCAGGCGGTTACGCAGTCCAACAGGATGCTCTCAATGGTGTATCTGAATATCTGATGCTCTCAATAGTGTAAAGTTTGTGAGGGTCTTATGGGCCAAGCTGAATTTCTTCAGCCTCCTCACCACAATGTGTGGGTGGACCATTTCAGATCGTCAGTGATGTGTACGCCAAGAAACTTGGAAGCTTTTCACCTTCTCCACTGCGGCCCCATCGATGTGGACGTGCTCCCTTAGCTGTCTCCTGACGTCCACAATCATCTCCATTTTTTTTTATGCCGAGGAAGAGGTTATTTTCCTGGCACCACTCCGCCAGGGCCCTCACCTCCTCCCTGTAGGCTGTCTCGTCATTGTTGGTAATCAGGATTACTATTGTGTCGTCTGCAAACTTCATGACCTAGGACCAGCAGCCTGTCAGGAAGTCCTGGATCCAGCAGCACAGGGCAGGGTTAAGACCCAGGGCCCCAAGCTTAAAGATGAGCTTGGAGGGTACTATGGTGTTGAAGGCTGAGCTATTGTCAATGAACAGCATTCTTCCACAGGCATGCCTCGTCCAGATGGGATAGCACAGTGTGCAGTGCGATGGTGATTGCATCATCTGTGGATCTATATGCAAATTGAAGTGGGTCTAGGGTGTCAGGTAAGTTGGAGGTGAAATGATCCTTAAATTAGCCTCTCAAAGCACATCATGATGACAGAAGAGAGTGCTACGGCGCGATAGTCATTTATAGATCAGTTACCTTTGCTTTCTTGGGTACAGGAACAATGGTGGACATCTTGAAGTAAGGTATAGGGAGAGATTGAATATGTCCGTAAACACTCCAGCCCATTGGTCTGCGCATACTACGAGGACGCGGCTAGGGAGGCCGTCTGGGCCAGAAGCCTTGCGAGGGTCAACTCGCTTAAATGTCTTACTCACATCAGCCAAGGAGAACGATAGCCCACAGTCCTCGGGGGAGCTGCCCACAACAGTGGCACTGTGTTATCCTCAAAGCGGGTGAAGGTGTTAAGCTTGTCTGGGAGCAAAACATCGGCGACGTAGCTGGTTTTGCTTTGTAATTTGTGATTGTCTGGAGTCCCTGCGACACACGTCTCGTGCATAAGCCGTTGAATTGCAACTCAACTTTGTCTCTGTAGTGACGTTTTGCCTGTTTGATTCCCTGACGGAGGGCATAAATGCACTGTTTGTATTCAACCATATTTCCAGTCACCTTGCTATGGATAAAAGCGGTGGTTCGCGCTTTCAGGTTTGCGCGAATGCTGCCATCTATCCACGGTTTTTGGTATGGGTAGGTTTTAATAGTCACACTGGGAACAACATCCCCTATACAGTGCCATTGGAAAAATATTCAGTCACTGAGTTCTTCAGTACGGGCCATTCTACAGCCAATGTTAGTCTATGGAGATTGCATAGCTGTGTGCTCGATATTATATACCTGTCAGAAACGTGTGTGGCTGAAATAACCAAATACACTAATTTTATGGGGTGTCCACATACATTTAGCCATGTAGTGTATATCTGACCATTTTATAAATATTATAATTGCGTAATATGACCGCATTAAGAAAAAAAAACGCTCTCCCCGGCATCCCAAGACGAATGGTTTTGACCGCTAAAGCTCCACTGCTTTGATTGGTGTAATGTTTAATTTGCTCCATTGCTCAGGCAGCCAAGTGGCTACAAGGCTGTTTACCTCATCGCAGTCGCAAAAATAACTTCGCAACAGTTTCTGCTAAAGAATGCCATGCTGGTGAGTGGTAACATTAAAATAAAACCCAGCTCTGAAACTAAACGTAGGCTGACATTTTTTCATGTCATATCATAGGAAAAGACACCACAGTCACACACATTTGCACAAAGTAGGCAGTTCGGATGTCACTTCAAGCCCAAATATATCATATTTTAACTAAAACTATGATTTATTGACGTAAAACCTTTGTGCAACATCATGGGTAAGCTCTGGCCATTGTCTTGCAGCTCTAAAAAGTGGATTTCTACAGGTGTGGGCATTTATTATCAAAACGTGTAAAATGTCTGAATCGGGCCCTATTGGAATAGGATATACAAGCAATATGATAGTGTCCTGTTCATACATAAGGGCCTGCCTAACAGGGTAATCCATACAGATTGGTGTAGCAGAGAAGAGAATAGAGGTGTAACATTAGCAGCAACTTATACATATGACAAAAATAAGGCATGAATCCCTTATCTGCACATTTGCTTTTTGAGCATTCATTTCCATGACAACAAAACTCAAAGATAAAATATTAGACCTATGTTTTGTGCTAAATCAAATCCCAGAACTTATTCTATTAGAATGTAATCATGATTATTAGCATGTTAAAAAATGAATTTGATATGAAATGAGTGGTAGGCTTTCAAAATAGCCAACACCTGTATGCTTGTGATTGCCATTCGTGCATTATCTATTTCCAATTCATACAGATTCTGGGGTCACTTTTTTGTTGTATGAATGGAAAAGAAAAGCAGGGTATTTCGGGAATATACTACTCAAGTGCAATCCCTTTTCACTTGGTTGATTCATTCTGTCAAGGAGCGGCACAGTACAATGAGAGCGGTGACCGAATGTCCCCCATACACCTCCCGTCCACATTATACACACACACACACACACACTAATACTTCACCCGGACAACTCTGCTGCGTCATTAAAATGTAAGAGCACAACATTTATCGCTACAAAATTGCAATGCGTTCTAAAAAAGACATGGACGTGAAACGTCGCTACAATGCAACACCGCAAACGGTCTGTTGATATAAAAATCCCAGCGCCACGACGACCAGTCTTTTCTCTTCCTACCTCACGCTCACCGGCTTTTAATCCCCTCGGACAGCATTTTTACCGAACCTGGTAGACAAATATCTCGGTCAGATTAAATGATACAAGCTTTGCGATACATTCTGCTGTTGGCCAAAGCAGTGCATTGTTATCGGTTACAACCAAAACATACACGCAGCACAGCYATATTGAATATAATGAAAAATGAGACTGAGGAAAAAAGGACCCTCATCTCCTCTGGATGARGCTTCCAGGCAAATTGGCTTCCAGGCAGTCGATTAAATGCCTGACAGGAATTGTATTAACCTGGCATTCTTGAGGACAACCATTTACAAGGGGGTCAAGCAGTGCATGGTGTAACGGTTTATTGTTATTTTCTTGCCGTTTTATAATTTGCGGCTTAAGCAACAATAAAACAATTAAAATGTTTACATTGATTGTTTGGAGGGCAAAAAKAAAAGTCTTGCACAATCTTAAAGGGTGTTATTGTTAGCAAATTTGAACATTCAATCTACAGTTGTAAGGCTATACATAGTTTTATATTTTAGTAAATACTGTTTTCTTTAGTTTTTCCCTGTTCCCGATTTTTACAGAAAATCTACAAATATAAAAATGTTCTAAGTCCACAAAAATGCTTAAACCATACCAGGAGACTACTTTTGGATGTCTGGGAACAACCCCCCAAAATTATTGGAGGGTGTAGTTGCCCTATAATTCAATTGCGCCTAGCAAGAGTGTTGGCTAACAGCGTTGTGATTGGCTATCTGTGTTTTTGTACCGTACAATGTAGGCTACATGTGATAGCAGAGTTAGTGTTTCTGGACTGTGACGGTACAATGTAGGCTACATGTGATAGCAGAGTTTGCAAAACAAACGCCCCGCAATTGATACAAATCAGTATGATATCATTCTGCCAGGTTGGCCTTCTTTGCAGTCAACATTTAATTGGGAAGGTTTTTTGGAAAAGCCTTGAGAAATGCTAATTCAAACAGTCCATGTTTACTGAATTGCAAAGATTAAACCAAGACTTCGAAACAAACTTTTTGAATACTTGGTTTGCATACCCATTGTTGTTTGAATAAATCGTGATTAAAAAAGCCAATTGTTAACCAAAACGAATGTGACCAGCTACATTTTTTTCACTGGCACCCTAGCGACTAACTAAAAATAGGTGTCGCAGTGTCAAGTCAAAGGGTCGCAAATGCAAGTGTTCACAGTTTCAAACCCTGCATAACGCACAGCCTAATTTTTGACTTTGCGCAATGTCACCGAAAAGAATGGAGGCGTGCTTAATTAGCCACCTGTATTTGTTTGTTTCTGATTTCAATGCTTGACACATGTAACATGAAATACCTCACAAATTAAATGTTTAAGTGTTACTGAAGTTATTACCTTGTAAAACGACAGGGGAAATTCTCAATTTAATTTCGTGCTCGTTTTATTATTTGAATGATGTAAATCATGTTAAACATTTAAGTTACAAGTGTGTCCCGAAGTTGATGGGTTTATTTGATCCCCTTGCCACTCTTAAAGTCACCCTCAGTTTCATCAGCAACACATAACAACTGAGGGCCTCTGAGCGAGTTGGTAGGGACTAGGGGCTGGTTTGGGATTCACAAATGCACTCCCCTTCCACATGAATTTGGACAGTGAAGCATAAAATAATAATTTGGCTCCATACGCCAGCATTTTGGATTTGAGATCAAATGTTTTATGAGGCGACAGTACAGAATGTCAACTTTTATTTTAGGGATTTTCCTACATCTGTTTTACCGCAAAAAATAAATCTAGTAACCCAATTAAAGAAATATTAAGCAATTCATTTATAGTATATTAAAAAAGTCAAAGATTTAGTATTTGGTTCCATATTCCTAGCACACAATGACTACATCAAGCTTGTGACATCAAACTCATTGGATGCATTTGCAGTTTGTTTTGGTTATGTTTTTCCAATAGGAACTGAATGGTGAATGATTTGAGTAGATGAGACATTTCTGAATACTTCTAAATTCCTCCTGATAATTCCATGATTAAGAAAACCAATGAATGATGATGATGATTGGGAAGGTTACAGACTACAACAAAACMTGATAATCTCTCATCATTACCAATAACAGGGGAGTATAGCATTTTGGGGGGGTATAATTTGTGCCTCTGTACGCCTTCCTACTCATCATTATTCACGATTCATTCATGATTATCTATAATCATGGTAGCATACACATTAATACAGAAGTATTCAGAAACATGTTATATTGTTACGTACAATAAAAGTGACTAAAATGACAATACATCACTCACTATTCAGTTCCTATTGGGAACAATATAATCTGAAACACAATCAAAACAAACTTGACCTAGTCAAGGAACATGGGACCAAATTCCAAACGTTTGACTATTTTAATACACTAGTGATGTGCGGGTTGACTCATAACTCGCAGTCCCCCGTGGGGCGGGCGGGTTTAGGGTAATAAAATACTGTGTGGATGTAGGGCGGGTGGGTGGCGGGCAGGTTGAATAAAGAGAATTCAATATCTTAAAGAAATCCATAACTTAGGGCTTACGCACTGGCATTAGTGTGTACGACTAAGCTTTTGGGCTATGACTCTACACAAGCCAAATAGCCTACACGCCAATCGTCAAATGCTTTTGGGAAAGAGCAGAAAACTTTTACGTTGATCCACAAGGGCAAAAATGACAACGTCAGGAGTCTCTGAATGCAGGGATGCAAACTGGTGAGGGCCCAAAAAGGTCACACTTTTTTTGCACTGAAACATGTAAAAGAAATCCCTGCTATGGGGACAAAAATATGATCTACATTATCAGTGTCTGTGTGTAAAATAAAAAGTGGTTAATTTGAACCTAACTCACAGCAAAAAAAAKAGAGAAAGCAATCCAATGGTATTTGTTGCCAAGACTTTACAGCAAATGACACCCACGTCTTGGGGGAAAAAAACAATACACTAACATTGCAATTAGCCATGACAGCCTTTATAATAGAACGCTTGTGACCACACACATCTAAATATCGCACTTGGGAAAAAAACATCTTGAAGTAGAATGAAACAAACAGGCATTCTATTTTTGCTCTATTATAGTGGCCACTATAGTGGACATCAATCAAATGCACAAGGTTACATGTGTGTAAAAATAATATTCACTGAGTTAAAAAAATGTAATAATCCACCCTCACTCACACCTATTACTGTCAAGTTCAACACAACAAAAGCAATATCTTTGGGCTACACTGCACATTATTACACTTTCTGCCTGTGAACATCTGTTCTACAATGTGATACCCTTTGTTGGCATATTTGATCTCTTTCAGTACACCTGGAATACCCCTTTTAATCCACTGTATTGAAAAAGAGAGAAAGTGTGTGGTGTTCCTTTCACCTCTATAGTAGCATCCAGCTTAAGCCAGGCCCAGCTCCAGCTACATTTGATCCCTGAATCCACTTGTTTAACAAGCAACGCCTCATTTTCGCCTAATTCTCTCATTCTGAAAATTAACYACATACTGTAGAGGGAAAACATTAGTTCAGAGATAGTAGTTAGTTCGTTAGCTAGTAAACATTTCACAGATTGCCAGAGTCATAACTTGAGGAACAGCATGGAGTCGTATTGCAGTTAATACTATAGCRAATTGGTTAGGTTACTAACGTTAGCTCATCTGATATTGTAACGTTAGCTGTCTGACTTTATTAGCCAGTGAATTTTCACACCAKGAACTCAATTATTTTATCAGTTAAGTTGGCTAATGTTGCTCAACATTTCTCTGGCTAGCTAACGGAGAATTCGATCCAGCTAGCAAGATACTTAACAATGCCAACAATACTTGTTCCACCACACTTTCTCCCTCACCTCAAGCTTTCCAAATGCCAGTTGTTTTTCGGTTACAGTTCATGAAGTACGCTTCATCACCTTATAACCCCCGTCTCTGTGGGCAGGCTTCTCACCTACCTCTTCGTTATCGTTCAGGGGACGCGCGGCTACAACTGGCAAACTGCCTTTCCACTCTCCTCTGTCTTTCCAGAGTGCGCGCTGGTGCTGTAACTAGCAAATTGGTTGTCTCTTCAGTTGCGTGCTGCCTTCTGCTTTTATGTGAATGATTGGCTGAGCCTTGGATACAGCAAGTATTGCTCTAAACGCGCATCACTCATTCGCTTACAGCCAGCAGTGATCCAAAGCCCCCCCCCCCAAACTTTCCTCATCGAATTTACACAAATCACGTAGGTGACCTATTTTGGATTCAAAACACGAAATTCTAGCCCTCACCCTCCGATCCAACAAGTCCCAGACGTGCTCAAAGGGATTGAGATCCGGGCTCTTCGCCGGCCATGGCAGAACACTGACATTCCTGTCTTGCAGGAAATCAGCCATACTGCTCGTTTTGTGCGTGGTGGCATTGTCATGCTGGAGGGTCATGTCAGGATGAGCCTGCAGGAAGGGTACCACATGAGGGAGGAGGATGTCTTCCCTGTAATGCACAGCGTTGAGATTGCCTGCAATGACAACAAGCTCAGTCCGATGACGCTGTGACACACCGCCTCAGACCATGACGGACCCTCCACCTCCAAATCGATCCAGGCCTCGGTGTAATGCTCATTCCTTCGGCGATAAACGTGAATCCGACCATCACCCCTGGTGAGACAAACTACGACTCGTCAATGAAGAGCACTTTTTGCCAGTCCTGTCTGGTCCAGCGACGGTGGGTTTGTGTCCATTGGCGACATTGTTGCCGGGGATGTCTGGTGAGGACCTGCCTTACAACAGGCCTACAAGCCCTCAGTCCAGCCTCTCTCAGCCTATTGCGGACAGTCTGAGCACTGATGGAGGGAYTGTGCGTTCCTGGTGTAACTCGGGCAGTTGTTGTTGCCATCCTGTACCTGTCCAGCAGGTGTGATGTTCGGATGTACCGATCCTGTGCAGGTGTTGTTACACGTGGTCTGCCACTGCGAGGACTATCAGCTGTTCGTCCTGTCTCCCGTAGCGCTGTCTTAGGCGTCTCACAGTACGGACATTGTAATTTATTGTCCTGGCCACATCCGCAGTCCTCATACCTCCTTGCAGCATGCCTAAGGCACATTCACGCAGATGAGCAGGGACCCTGGGCATCTTTCTTTTGGTGTTTTTCAGAGTCAGTAGAAAGGCCTCTTTAGTGTTCTAAGTTTTCATAACTGTGACCTTAATTGCCTACCGTCTGTAAGCTGTTAGTGTCTTAACGACCGTTCCACAGGTGCATGTTCATTGTTTAAGGTTCAATGAACAAGCATGGGAAACAATGTTTAAACCCTTTACAATGAAGATCTGTGAAGTTAATTGGATTTTTACAAATTAGCTTTGAAAGACAGGGTCCTGAAAAAGGGATGTTGATATATAAACGCAACATGTAAAGTGTTGGTCCCATGTTTCATGAGCTGAAATAAAAGTTCCCAGACATTTTCCAAAAGCACAAAAATATAATTTCTCTAAAATGTTGTGCACAAATTTGTTTACCTCCCTGTTAGTGAGCATTTCTCCTTTGCCAAGATAATCCATCCACCTGACAGGTGTAGCATATCAGGAAGCTGATTAAACAGCATGATCATTACACAGGTGCACCTGGTGCTGGGGACAATAAAAGGCCACTAAAATGTGTAGCTTTGTCACACAACGCCACAGATGTCTCAAGTTTTGAGGGAGCGTGCAACTGGCATGCTGACTGCAGGACTGTCCACCAGAGCTTTTGGCAGAGAATGTAATGTTCATTTCTCTACCATAAGAGAAATTGGCAGTACGCCCAACCGGCCTCACAACCGCAGACCACGTGTAACCATGCCAGCCCAGGACGTCCACATCCGACTTCTTCACCTGCGGAATCGTCTGAAACCAGCCACCCGGACAGCTGATGAAACTGAGGAGTTTTTCAGTCTGTAATAAAGCCCTTTTGTGGGGAAAAACTCATTCTGATTGGCTGGGCCTGCTTCACCAGTGGGTGGGTTGGCACCTCACCAATGGCTGCACCTCTGCCCAGTCGTGTGAAATCCATAGATTATGGACTAATGAATTTACTTCAATTGACTGATGTCTATAAGAACTGTAACTCAGTAAAATCGTTGAAATTGTTGCGTTTATATTTTTGTTCAGTATATGTGTGTGTGTGTGTGTCTTTTGCAGCAATTTTGTAAACAGACCTTGTAGTGTCTGTCATTTCCTCCTCTCCCTCGCTGTCCTTCTTCTGCTCATTGACTTGTCCAGCAGGTATTCCAACGAACGGTTTCTGATGGTCATAAAAGGGGGGTAGTGTTAGAGAGGGGAAGAACAATTTTGTAAAAACAAGGGGAAAGAATAAAGAAATGTAGAGATTTGTAAAGAATAAAGAGACTACAATTTAAATCTCAGCTGACCTTGCCGTGTCTGGCTCCATCGATAGTCATGTCCTTCTCCCCAGATACTCGATTTTTGCGCTGGGGGGCTTTTGGGAACTCCTTTGACTCCTCAAGTTGACTAACTGTCTCCTTATCCTGGGATATGGTTCTTGTCTGAGGTTTCTCATGCTAAAGGATAGAGAACAGGTCAATGAACTGTGTATTGGGCAAAATATCATACATTTGAGCAGGTCGAGTCACAGTTCAAAGCATACATCCCTTATTTAACCAACATATGGTTACAATAAACATTATGTGAGTTTGTGTTTTGGCATCATTGTCTCCTTAAGTTGTCTCTGCTTGTCTACTAGGCTATTAAGTAAAAAAGACATTACATGACAACAGACTTAATAATCACTTAATTTTATCACCACAATTGTGTGATATATAAGTAGACCTAAAGAGATTCCAGCAAGAGCCCACCTAGGGGTATACCATGTACTTTATGACAACATACAGTACCAGTCAAAAGTTTGGACCCACCTACTCATTCAAGGGTTTTTCTTGATATTAACTATTTTCTACATTGTAGAATAATACTGAAGACATCATGTAGTAACCCCMMCMMAAAAAAAGTGTTAAACTTAAATATTTGAGATTTTTCAAAGTAGCCAGCCTTTGCCTTGATGACAGCTTTGCACAATCTTGGCATTCTCTCAACCAGCTTCATGAGGTAGTCACCTGGAATGCATTTCAATTAACAGGTGTGCCTTGTTAAAAGTTAATTTGTGGAATTTCTTTCTTCTTTAATGTGTTGGAGCCAATCAGTTGTGATGTGACCAGGTAGGGGGGTATATAGAAGATAGCCATWTTTGGTATAAGACCAAGTCCATATTATGGCAAGAACAGTTAAAATATGCAAAGAGAAACGAAAGTCCATCATTACTTTAAGATCAGTCAATGCGGAACATTTCAAGAACTTTGAAAGTTTCTTCAAGTGCAGTCGCAAAAACCCCCGGGCACTATGATGAAACTGGCTCTCATAAGGACCGCCACAGGAAAGGAAGACCCAGAGTTACCTCAGCTGCAGAAGATAAGTTCATTAGAGTTAACAGCCTCAGAAATCAACAATTAACTGCACCTCGGAAATTGCAGCCAAAATAAATGCTTCAAGTAAAAAGCACATCAACTGTTCAGAGGAGACTGTGTGAATCAGGCCTTCATGGTCGAATTTCTGCAAAGCAACCACTACTAAAGGACACCAATAAGAAGAAGAGACTTGGTTGGGCCAAATAACACAAGCAATGGACATTAGACCGGTGGAAATTTGTCCCAAAAAAGTGTGCAAAACTACATGATTGCATATGTGTTATTTCATAGTTTTGATGTCTTCAGTATTATTTCACAATGTAGAAAATAGGAAAAATAAGGGAAAACTCTTGAGTAGGTGTACCCAAACCTTTGACTGGTACTGTATATTCACACTGAAATATCCCCTTTCCTCCATCTTTCACAACTACAGAAAAACATGTTCTTCATAAATCAGAAACCGTTCTGGTAAACATCTTGAACATTTTGATTTGATCATTTGGACAAGGTTCCCTTGAAACATGAATGAAATAACGTCTTCTGATCTCCAATGTACCATTGATTGTCACTGCTTGGGTGGTCCTGTCAAACCTAGGCCCTGACAGAATAAAAAACTAAAACAACCAAAAGAGAAACCTAAAAAGAAAATCAAAGTACTACATTGTTAATGAACATTACTTTCCCATATTGCTGTTTGGGTTTGATCATTGTTATTCCACTGACTGAGTGAAAGAACACCTATAGACCACTCACCTTTCTACCACTGGGAGTGGTGCGGGTTTTGCCCTGGGAGGACGAAGATGAACCAGACGAACGTGAGGAGGATGACCCAGAGTCAGAATCTGAGGAGTCACTAGATGAGGACGCTCGTCTTCCCCGCTTCTCTTGTTTCTTTTGACTTCTCTCCCTTCCCCGGTCTACATTGCCCTCTTCCGGTGGGGGTGAGGGAGGTACCACAGATCCTGCTGGACCCGAGGGGACGTTTCCTGCATCCACCCCTTTAGTGCCTCTGGCTATCTCTCCCACTTCCTGTTTGTTTGTCTCCTTATCTGCTAGGACATGCTCCTCTGACACAAGCGCCTTAGCCTTTTCTTCTTCAGGACTCTTTCCTGGTGTGGCAATCACTGGGGTCTCTGGCCTGGTCGTGTCTGACGTGTCTGCTGCAGTTGGTCCAGAAACAAGGAACCCCTGTCTTGCAGGCATCTGTGATGCTGCCTGTCCAGCAGAAAGCTTGGGCCCCTGCAGAGTACTTTCCTGCTCTTGTTCCCCAGGTTTTCTTGGGGACTGGAAAGCTGAGGCCTGAGGATGGGGGCTGTCAGAGAATGTACGGGGGGGCCTCTTGATGACCAGGGATGCAGAGCAAGATGGGGACAGAACTGGGGGGTCTCTCAAGAAACGGAACTTCTTGAAGGAGGACTGGGGTGACAGAGGCGTTGCTATAGTTGGTGACAGGGGCGTACCAGATTCAGCTGGCTGGTTGTCTCTCGATGCTGTTTGGGGTAGGGATGGCACGTGGGGCTCCCCACCCTCCTCTGTTGCCGCCATTCTACCTGCTCCTGTGGAGAGGGGAGGAGTGGGCAGGGGGGTAAGACCAATCTCACGACCACGTTTCCATGGAGGAAGATGACTCTCCCTCTCAGCCACCATAGCCCTTTCCTTATCTTGTTCCAAAACACTCTTCCTCTCTCTTTTTCTCTCTGCAGGGCCTTCTGTTCTAAAGCCCTTCCTTCTCCTCTCTCTCACGTTCCAAAGCTTTTTTCCCTCTCCACTCTTCTTTCTCCATAGCTCTTTCTTTCTCAAGGGCTTTCTCCCTTTCAATTATTTCTTGTGCAAAGCCCTTGCCTTTCCTCCCTATCTTTCTCCCTCTCTCCAGTTCCCGCTCTAAAGCTTTCTGCCTCTCAGCTCCAGCGCCTTCTGCCTCTCCTGTTCCCGCCTCCAGCGCGGCCTGCCTCTCTAGCTCCAGCGCTTCTGCCTCTTCCTTTCCCGCTCCAGCCGCGGCCTGCTCTCTAGCTCCAGCGCGGCCTGCCTCTCTAGCTCCAGCGCGGGCCTGGCCTCTCTAGCTCCAGCGCGGCCTGCTCTCTAGCTCCAGCGCGGCCTGCCCTCTAGCTCCAGCGCGGCCTGCCTCTCTAGCTCCAGCGCGGCCTTGCCTCTCTAGCTCCAGCGCGGCCTGCCTCTCTAGCTCCAGCGCGGCCTGCCTCTCTAGCTCCAGCGCGGCCTGCCTCTCTAGCTCCCAGCGCGGCGGCCTGCCTCTCTAGCTCCAGCGCGGCCTGCCTCTACGCTCCAGCGCGGCCTGCCTCTCTAGCTCCAGCGCGGGCCTCCTCTCTAGCTCCAGCGCGGCCTGCCTCTCTAGCTCCAGCGCGGCCTGCCTTCTAGCTCCAGCGCGGCTGCCTCTCTAGCTCCAGCGCGGTCTCCTCTCAGCTCCAGCGCTTTCTGCCTCTCTAGCTCCAGCCCCCCTCCCCCCCTAGCGCTTTCTGCCTCTCTAGCTCCAGCGCTTTCTGCCTCTCTAGCTCCAGCGCTTTCTGCCTCTCTAGCTCCAGCGCTTTCTGCTCTCTAGCTCCAGCGCTTTCTGCCTCTCTAGCTCAGCGCTTTCTGCCTCTCTAAGCTCCAGCGGCTTTCTGCCCTCTACTCCAGCGCTTTCTGCCTCTCTAGCTCCAGCGCTTTCTTGCCTCTCTAGCTCCCAGCGCTGCTGCCTTCTCTAGCTCCAGCGCTTTCTGCCTCTCCTCCTGTTCCCGCTTCAAAGCTTTCTGCCTCACTAGCTCCAAAGCTTTCTCCTTCTCAACTCGCTCTTGCTCCAAAGCCTTTTCCCTCTCTATACGCTCCATCTCCAATGCTTTCTCCCTCTCCAACTGTTCTCGCTCCAAGGCTCTCTCTCTTTCCTGTCTCTCTCGCTCCAAGGCTTTCTCCCTCTCCACCCTTTCTTGCTCCAACACTCTCGCTGTCTCCACCCTTTTTTGTTCAAGAACTTGCTCCCGCTCAAGAGCCCTTTCCCTCTCCTCCCGCTCAAAAGCTTTAGCTCTTTCCCTCTCCTCTCTCTCTTGCTGCAAAGCTTGCTCTCGTTCCATGGCTCTCTGCCTTTCTAACTCCACAGCCTTCTCTTTCTCAAGCTCAAGGGCCCTCTCTCTTGCCACAGACTTCTCTCTCTTCTGCCAAAGCTTTCTCTCTTTCCTCCCGCTCTTGTTCAAGATCTTGCGCCCTCTCTCGCTCCAAAGCTCTTTCCCTCTCCTTCCTTTCTGCCTCCAAGGCTTTCTCCCTCTCTCGCTCCAAAGCTCTTTCCCTCTCTTGCTCCATGGCACGCTGTTGCTCAAATATTCTCTGTCTTTCCAGCTCCACGGCTCTAAGTCTCTCTTGCTCAAGGGCCTTTTCTCTTTCGCTCTCTGCCTGCAGCTCCCTTTCCTTGTTTTCTTGTTGCCATGCAGAATCTCTCTCTTCCATTATAGTGGGCCTAAGCACACTCACAGGAACTTGACTGTGGGATAGATGGCCTCCAAGGACACCCTGGTTGGTAACTGGAATCAGACTGGGGAAGGGCAAACTGGCTGCAGCATTGGCTGTGTGGGTGATGGCAGACACTGTGCCCTCTTGAGGACCTCTACCAGGAAATATTGTTGCAGTTGCAGCATTGTTGTCCTGCCTTTCTGCCTCCCCACGTCCATGCCACCCAACTCCAGAGAAAGCGCCTTCTGATGCCATCTTGCGTGCCAGCAGGGTCAGTGGGCCAGGCTTGCGCTCTGCGTTGCTTTGTGGTTCTGGACTGCTACTACGACTGCCACTGCTAGAGGAGCCAGAGCTGGAGGTACTGGAAGTTCGCTGCCTAGCCGGGAGCTCACCTGGACTAGGGGGGCTTTGTTTAGGGGTATCAGGCAGTGGGAATGATAACTCTGGGGGAGGGGAGGGAGGAGGGGTAGGCTGTCGAAGCTGCGGAGACAACAGGGGGGGGATGTGCTGTGGGGGTTGGCGGGATCCTTCAGACCTCTCTCTTGCTAGCTGGCCTCTTGGTAGCTCTCCTAGATTCCTCCTCCTGGCACCGCTATCCCAGTCCTCATCCTCGCCATCCTCGTCACCTCCGTCGCTGTCATCATCGCTATCTGCTGGGACTTGGCTAGAGGTTGGGACTCTCTCCGGGCGCTGCTCACCATCAGCTACACACACAGACAGAGAGGCAACGGCAGCAGGGGCAGAGGTAGGCGAGGTAGAGGCAGGTGGACCAGACACATGGCCGTCTTTGGCCCTGTGTCCCTCTCCCTCGCTTGCGGGGCCTGCTAGTCCCTCTCCCTCGGAGGGGCCAAGTGGCTTGTGCTGGTCAACCAACACGGGTACATCATCCTGATGAGGATGGAAAGGGAGATGAGATTGAGTTTGTTGCAGGACTATGCCAGAGTCCCTCCCATACGTGCAATTGTTCAGGCATACATTAAACTGCATGCAAGATTGTGTTAATCATGCAAGATTCTCAGACATGCAAGCTTCTCTCAAACATGCAAGTTGCACAACAGGGGTGTATTCATTACACAGATTCTGTTTGCAAAAGGAATGAAAACAGGGAGGGACCTAGATGAATTTGCCCATTAGAAACTCTTGTTTTAGTTACAAAATGTAATGTAAAGGGAAAAATGATTACGCCCCTGTTAAACAGAAAGAATACAGCAATTAGTCTGCAACTAACCTGGTCTGGGGCAGCACAGGCAGAGCTGTTATTGCCCTGTGAGTGGTCCTCTTGGTCTGTATCTGGAAAAACGGAAAAACATAGTAGTGAAATGTAATGAGACAAAGTACCCTGAGCAGGAGATGAGTAGCTGACCTGATTTGATTTATAAAGGAACCGTGCTCAGTACAGGCATAGAACTGACATGTAAACTACCCAGGCTTAAACCCCAAGCCAATACGTAAACGTGAGGGAGTAAACTGCCAACTTACCATCATCTTCGACTGCTTCCCGGGCCTCTTTCTCAAGACGCTGCCTCAAGAGCTCCTGCTGTTTTGCCAGATACTGCTTAATGAAGCTATTCTGGCTCATCTCTTCACCAATCTGAAATAATCAGACAGACCATAAGAATTAAAATCCTTGCCCATAACCATCATATTGAAGTAGTAATTAG
This sequence comes from Salvelinus sp. IW2-2015, assembly GCF_002910315.2. NCBI lineage: Eukaryota > Metazoa > Chordata > Actinopteri > Salmoniformes > Salmonidae > Salvelinus > Salvelinus sp. IW2-2015. The sequence goes on along the minus strand of NC_036859.1, from coordinate 9,790,078 downwards.
AGAAACTGACAAATATCGACACAAGGAGCTGATTGAATTGTTATGGTTCATGCAACGTCTTCATACAGTAACTCTTACCTGGGAGTTTGGCTGCAGTCCTATGTGATGGTGTGAGGTTCTCTGGAGGTTCTCCAGCATGAGAGCCTGTCACAAACATAATACATGATCACACACACAAAACAGTAAACAAACTTTCACACACGAAATTATTAATTGTTGTATGTTGCATCTGATAATCATGTTAAGCTAGTTACATGATGGGCTCATTAGAAAACATTCACACTAAGAGGGCAGACAACCACACCGAAGTTATTCCTTTAACAAATTCAATATCAAATATTCGTAGTAGCAGAAACATATACTGTCCGATATCGACTAAATACAAATAATTGTAACGTTATTTATTTTCAACTGAGAGGTAGCTAGTTAGCTATATTGATTAAACTAGATTTGAAAACGACAATGGTTGCTAGCTAGCTGTTGCATCTCAAGCTGCTTGCAATTCACTTGGATTGCTAACATTACATCTTCTAATTATACAAAGAAGGAATCATTTCTCGAAGATCCGGGCACCAGAACGTTTAGATTACTTTAATTAATCCATGAATTCCTTCATTCATTATTTTGTTTACTACGCCTCCCAAAGCTTGCAGTAGATAGCAAGCTACTTTACAGGCGCGTCCACGTTGTATAACCTCCCCCCAACTCGTGCACACCAACAAAGCGCGGACCGTGCAGCCGCAGACGACAAAACTACCAGTAGCTAGCAGCTAACGTTAGCTACCAGCCGTGTCTCACATAAACAACAAACGTCCATTTAAACTTTGGTTAACAACTTATTCAACAAACAAGCCATTTCAAATGGTAGAACATAGCACAAAGCTTCCAACGACGACAAAACATTATCAGAAAGTAAACAGCACACAGTAATTATTTTTATTTTATTTTTTAAACTAGGCAAGCACTCCGGCCTGCAAGGCAAGCATCGGCCAGTCTCTAGCAACACCGAGGTTTAGCCACTGCAGGTTACAAACGACCTCAAATTCTTAACAAAACTCACCCCTTTGAGCCTCTTAATGAGAGCATTTTTCTGTCCGCTTTTAGGAAGCCCCCGCTCCTCCAAAGCAGCTTTCAAATCCGCCACCCGTAGAGATTGTAGCGGCCTCCCGTCCAGTGTAACGTCTTCGAGGTCCGCCATTTTCCCTTTCCTCACTAATTCGCTTCAGCAACGCCTTCCTTCAACCAACGTCTGAGTAGTCAAAGTGTAAATATAATTTTATTATTACATATTGTTTGATTTTATTCATACATTCGATGGTGGAGTGTTATCCATACACGCTATTCACTATGAATTTGCATTAATAAGATACCTAAACATTATTTGGAAAATGTCATTTCCTAGATTATAATTTTATTTGTACCAACAGGAGGCACTCTTTCACGTGTCAAAATCATCTCTGTTGAATCATGTCAGAGTGCAAAATGTCTTGGTGCAGCATCAGTTGTAACAACTGTCGTTGTTCTTTGACAAATCTTTAGCGGTCAAGTCTTGCTCGACTGGGGGTGCTGTCCTGGGGGTGTCCTAGCCAGAGCCCTTTGCCAGCCCTGTTYCTTATTAGGCTATAACACAACCATGATTTTCCACATCTCTAAGGTCCCATAAATGAAATGGATGGTTATGTAAAAATGTTTTACTGCAAAAGTGGTTAAATTGATACGTATTGTGACACACTCCCTAAAATCAAACAGTGCACAATAATGCCTGGCTGTAGGTGGGGGTGGGCCAATCTCATGTAACCCAATATTGCAAGATATTGCTAAAATTTGGAATACAAGTAGACAATTGTCTGCCTACATACAAATCACATTTTATTGGTCACATGCGCCGGATACAACAGGTGTAGACTTTACAGTGAAATGCTTACTTACGAGTCCATTTCGAACAATCTAGAGTTAAAAAGTAAGACAAATATTTGCTAAATATAAAAGGAAAAAGTAACACAATAAAAACAATAACGATGCCAGTGGTGGAAAAGGTACCCAATTGTCATACTTGAGTAAAAGTAAAGATACCTTCATAGAAAATAACTCAAGTAAAAGTGAAAGTCACCCATTTCTTTTTTTAAACTAGGCAAGTCAGTTAAGAACAAATTCTTATTTACAATGACGGCCTGCCCCAGCCAAACCCTCCCCTAACCTGGACGGCGCTGGGCCAATTGTGCCGCGCTAAAATACTACTTGAGTAAAAGTATTTGGTTTTAAATATACATAAGTATCAAAAATAAATGTAATTTCTAAAATATACTTAACTATCAAAAGTAAAAGTAGAACTAATTTCAAATTCCTTATATAAATCTTTTTAGGGATAGGGGGCAGCATTTTCACTTTTGGATGAATAGCGTGCCCAAACTGAACTGCCTCCTACTCTGTCCCAGATGCTAATATATGCATATTATTATTAGTATTGGATAGAAAACACTCTGAAGTTTCTAAAACTGTTTGAATGATGTCTGTGAGTATAACAGAACTCATATGGCAGACAAAAACCTGAGAAGAAATCCAAACAGGAAGTGAGAAATCGATTTTCAAAACGGTGCCTATTGAAATCCCTGTTAGTTATGGATGTGCATGCACCTTCCTTAGGGCTTCCACTAAATGTCACCGTCTTTAGATACTGTGTTTAGGATTCTACTATAAAAGGAGGGGCTCATAGAGATATTTTAGTGAGTGGTCTGGCCAGAGAGCCTCGCGTCTCATGATGCGTGGTCACGAGAGAGTATGCTCTCGTTCCAATGCTTTTCTTCAGACAATGAAATCTCCGGTTGGAACCTTATGATGATTAATGTTAAAAACATCATAAATATGAATTGCATACATCATTTGACTTGTTTCTACGACCTGTAACGGAACTTTTTAGTTTTTGTCTGGAGGAAGTGCTCGTGCCTCATGAAGATTGATTACTGGGCTGAACATGCTAACAACAAGTGGCTAAATGATGGGCTTTATGGAACTTTATGGAACAAATCAGTCATTTATTTGTCGAACTGGATTCCTGGGAGTGCCTTCTGATGAAGATCATCAAAGGTAAGTTAAAAATGTTATAGTGTTTTTCGTAGTTCGGTTGACGCCAAAATTGCGGCTATTTCTTTGGCTGTTTTGGGTTTGAGCGCCGTTTCTCAGATTATTATTTTTCCGTAAGAGTCCTTCTTTGAAATCTGACACAGCGGTTGCATAGAGGATAAGTCTATCTTTAATTCTGTGAATAACACTTGCATCTTTATAAATGTTATTCATGAGTATTTCTGCAAAATCACCGGATGTTTTGGAAATCAAAACATTACTGCACGTAACGTGCCAATGTAAACATGAGATTTTTGGATATAAATATGCACATTATCGAACAAAACATACTGCTTCTTGTGTAACATGTCGCTATGAGTGTCATCTGATGAAGACTCAAAGGTTAGTGATTCAGTTTTTATCTATATTTCTGTTTTTTGTGCACTCTATCTTTGCTCTGAAAAAATGGCTGTGTGTTTTTGTGACTTGGCTCTGACCTAACATAATCACTATGTTGTGCTTCGCTGCTAAATATTTTGAAATCGGACACCATGGTAGCATTTAACAAGATGATAAACTTTCGTTTGCTGGTATTGGGAGCTTGGTTAATGGTGTTTAAGTTCAATATTTCAAAAAACAATCAATTTTTGAATTTGGTGCGCTTGCCTTTTCAGGCGAATGTTGTCGGTGTTCCGCTAACCCCTGCCACCAGAAGAGATAAGGCAATCAGACAGCAATCATTTTTTTTTTTTTTTTAGATAGCAGGCGTTATGCCTCCAACACTCAGACATAATTTACAAACAGACCTCCATGTGTTTGCCACACAGAGGCAGTAGGGTATGACCAGGATTGTCTTCTCTGATAAGTGTGTTGAATTAGCGACCATTTTCGCTGCCTGTAAAATTCAAATATAACGAGTACTTTTTGGGGGTCAGGCAAATGTTTTTACCGTAAGAAAGTTACCAATTTCATTTTAGGAATGTGAGTCAAATCAAAATAAAGATCAATAGCTTATTTGGTCACATGCGCGGGAATGCAATCAATGTAGACTTTACCGGTGTAATGCTCTTACAGAGCCCCATTAACGCAACAGTGCAGTTTCATGGTCAACGATCGGTTGGAGGAGAGACGGAGCCAAAACGGCAGCATGAGCGAAGATAAGCCATCTTCTTTTAATATTAAAAGAACGAAGAGATGTGAACGATGACAACGAAAAACACTATTACAAACAAACAAAAACAACAACATGACTCGTGAAGTCTAAATAACGCCAGTGCCCAGACAAGCAACAAACGTTTAAACAAGCAACTACCCCACAAAAGCCTACTGCCTATGGCTACCTAAATATGGCTCCCAATCAAGACCAAATGAATGACAGCTGTCTCTGATTGAGACCCCAACTCTAGGCAGCCATAGACATACTAGACACTAACAATACTCTTATCCCATACACATACAACACCCATAGACTAAACCAAAACCACACACAACATACAATGCCACGCCCAACTCACGCCCTGACAACTAACCATAATTCAAAATAACATAAAAATAGGTCCAGGAACGTGACATAACCCCCCCTCACAGAGGTGCGTACTCCGTAACGCATCACCAAAAAGTCTAGGCGAGGGTTCTGGGTGGTGCATGTGTCCACGGTGGTGGCTCCGGCTCTGGGACGCTGTACCCCACACCACCAATAGTCATCGTCGACTCCGCATTACGTATCCACCCCCCAATGACCACCCTCCAAACTAATACCCACCTAACTGAAGGGGCAGCATCGGGATAAGGGGCAGCACCGCGGATAAGGGGCAACACCGGATGAGGACGGCAGCTCCGGGCTGAACGGCGGCTCAGCTCCGGGCTGCGAGGGACGCGCTTGGGACGGCAGCATCCGGGCTGAGGGACGGCAGCTCCGCGGCTGCGGGACGGAAGCTCCGGGGCGTGGAGGGACGGCAGGCTCCGGGCTGAGGGACCGGCAGATCCTGGCTGGCTGGCGGATCCTGGCTGGCTGGCTCTGGCTGGTCATGGCTGGCTGACGCTCTGGCTGGTCATGGCTGGTGAGCATTCTGGACTGGTCATGGCTGGCTGACGGCTCTGCTGGTCATGGCTGGCTGACGGCTCTGGCTGGTCAGGTGGCTGACGGCTCTGGCTGGTCATGGCTGATGCTGACGGCTCTAGCTGGTCATGGCTCGCTGACGGCTCTGGCTGGTCATGGCTCGCTGACGGCTCTGGCTGTGCATGGCTCGCGGAAGGCTCTGGCTGGTCATGGCTCGCGGAAGGCTCTGGCTGATCTCGGTCTGGCGGCAAGGCTCTGGCTGATCCGGTCTGGCGGGAAGGCTCTGGCTGATCCGGTCTGGCGGAAGGCTCTGGCTGATCCGGTCTGGCGGAAGGCTCTAGCGGCTAATGTGTGGCGGACGCTCTAGCGGCTCCTGTCTGGCGGAACGGCTCTGTAGGCTCATGGCAGAACGGGCGGCTTTGCAGGCTCATGGCAGACGGGCAGCTTCAGACGCGTAGGGCAGAACGGGCAGTTCAGACGCCGCTGGGCAGACGGGCAGTTCAGGCGCCGCTGGGCAGACGGGCAGTTCAGCGCCGCTGGCAGACGGCAGTTCAGGCGCGCTGGGCAGACGGCAGTTCAGGCGCCGCTGGGCAGACGGCAGTTCCGGCGCCGCTGGGCAGACGGGCAGTTCAGACGCCGCTGGGCAGACGGCAGACTCTGGCCGGCTGAGACGCACTGTAGGCCTGTGCGTGTGCGTGGTACCGGAACTGGAGGTACCGGCTAAGGACACGCACCTTCAGCTAGTGCGGGAACAACAACAGGGCACACTGGACTCTTCGTGGCGCACTCTAGGCCTGGTGCGTGACCGACGGAACTAGAGGTACCGGCTGAGGGCACGCACCTCAGGGCGAGTGCGGGGAGAAGGAACAGTGCGTACAGGGTCTGGAGACGCACAGGAGGCTTGGTGCGTGGTGTAGGGCACTGGTGGTACTGAGCTGGGGTGGGAAGGTGGCGCCGGATATACCGGACCGTGAAGGGGACACGTGCTCTTGAGCACGAGCCTCCCCAACCTTACCAGGTTGAATGGTCCCCGTAGCCCTGCCAGTGGCGGCGAGGTGGAATAGCCCGCACTGGGCTATGCAGGCGAACCGGGGACACCACCTGTAAGGCTGGTGCCATGTACACCCCGAGAAGACGTACTGGAGGACACGTTGGCCGGCTTCATGCATCCGGCTCGATGCCCAACCTAGCCCTCCAGTGCGGCAAGGTGGAATAGCCCCACTGGGCTAAGCACGCGTACTGGGACACCGTGCGCTTTACCGCATAAACACGGTGTCTGACCAGTACGACGCCTCTCACTCCACGGCAAGCCCGGGAGTTGGCTCAGGTATCCAACCCGGCTTCGCCACACTCCCCTTTAGCCCCCCCCAAGAAATTTTGGGTGAGCCTCTCGGGCTTCCAGCCTCTCTTACGGTCTGCCTCCTCATACCAGCGCTCCTGGGCTGTGGCTGCCTTCTTCTCCTCCCTCAAGCGGCGATTCACACCAACCTTAGCCCAGGGTCCTTCTCCATTGAAAATTTGCTCCAACTCCATTCCTCTTCTCTCCATTGCTTTAGTTCCTTCCCTCCTTCCTCAATCCGCTTGGTCCTGTTGTGGTGGGTAGTTCTGTCACGATCGTGTGGAGGAGACGGACGCAAGAACGCATGAAGAAAATAAGCCATCTTCTTTTAATTAAACGAACGAAGATGAACATGAAACGAAAAACACTATTACAAACAACACAAACAAAACAATGATCGTGAAGCTAAATAACGCAAGTGCCCAAACAAGCAACAAACGTTAAACAAGACAACTACCCACAAAAGCCTACTGCCTATGGGCTACCTTAAATATGGCTCCCAATCAGAGACAAATGAATGACAGCTGTCTCTGATTGAGACCCAATCTAGGCAGCCATAGGACATAACTAGACAACCTAACAATACTCTATCCCATACACATACAACACCCATAGACTAACCAAAACACACACAACATACAATGCCCACCCCAACTCACGCCCTGACCAACTAACCATAATCAAAATAACATAAAAATAGGTCAGGAACGTGACAGTTCAAGAAGAGTTAAGAAAACATTTACCAAGTAGACTAAAATAAAAAGTAAGAATAAAAAGAAACACAATAAGAATAACAATAACGAGGCTATATACAAGGGTCACCAGTACCGGGTTAGTGTGCGGGGGTACAGGTTAGTCGAGTTAATTTGTACATGTAAGTGGGGGTGAAGTTCAACACCATAGTGCCCACGAATCTCATCACTAAGCTAAGAACTCTGGGACTAAACACCTCCCTCTGCAACTGGATCGTGGAATTCCTGACGGGCCGCCCCCCAGGTGGCAAGAGTAGGCAACAACACGTCTGCCCCGCTGATCCTTAACACTGGGGCCCCCTTGGATATCCCAAGAGACATGCTATTCAGCTGCCCATGATTGTTTGATCTTACACTCTTAGAAAAAAAGGTGGCATCTAGAACCTAAAAGGGTTCATCGGCTGTCCCCATAGGATAACCCTTTGAAGAACCCTTTTGGGTTCCATGTAGAACCTTTTCCACAGATGGTTCTACCTGGAATCAAAAAGGGATCTCTGGGGACAGCCGAATAACYMTTTTTTTTCTTTTCTAAGAGTAGTATAAGTAAACTCATTAAAAAAAGAAACGTCACTTTTTCAGGACCGTGTCTTTAAACTTCACAGATCTTTATTGTTAAGGGTTTAACACTGTTTCCCATGCTTGTTCAATGAACCATAAACAATTAATGAACATGCACCTGTGGAACGGTCGTTAAGACACTAACAGCTTACGAGACGGTAGGCAATTAAGGTCAGTTATGAAAATTTAGAACACTAAAGAGGCCTTTCTATTGACTCTGAAAAACACCAAAAGAAAGATGCCCAGGGTCCCTGCTCATCTGCGTGAACGTGCCTTAGGCATGCTGCAAGGAGGCATGAGATGTGGCCAGGGCAATAAATTGCGATGTCCGTACTGTGAGACGCCTAAGACAGCGCTACAGGGAGACAGGACGGACAGCTGATCGTCCTCGCAGTGGCAGACCACGTGTAACAACACCTGCACAGGATTGGTACATCTGAACATCACACCTGTGGGACAGGTATAGGATGGCAACAACAACTGCCCGAGTTACACCAGGAATGCACAGTTCCTCCATCAGTGCTCAGACTGTCCGCAATAAAGAGAGGCTGGACTGAGGGCTTGTAGGCCTGTTGTAAGGCAGGTCCTCACCAGACATCACCGGCAACAATGTCGCCTATGGGCACAAACCCACCGTCGCCGGAGATGGTCGGATTCACGTTTATCGTCGAAGGAATGGGCGTTACACCGAGGCCTGTACTCTGGAGTGGGATCGATTTGGAGGTGGAGGGTYYGTCATGGTCTGGGGCGGTGTGTCACAGCATCATCGGACCTAGCTTGTTATTGCAGGCAATCTCAATGCTGTGTGTTACAGGGAAGATATCCTCCTCCCTCATGTGGTACCCTTCCTGCAGGCTCATCCTGACAGGACCCTCCAGCATGACAATGCCACCAGCCATACTGCTCGTTCTGTGCGTGATTTCCTGCAAGACAGGAATGTCAGTGTTCTGCCATGGCCAGTGACGAGCCCGGATCTCAATCCCATTGAGCATGTCTAGGACCTGTTGGATCGGAGGGTGAGGGCTAGGGACATTCCCTGGGACAAACTCCGTCCGGGACAATGTCTTCAGGATTATGGAGCGGTGTGTTTTATAAAAAGTTGTTTGAATACTACAACATGTATTAGGGAAGATTAAGCAAAACTTTACCATTTAGAGAGGAGTTAAACATTTTCATTATCCAACTACTGTCTAATTTCGATTTCCTGTTTCTTAAAATGTTTCAGATTGATGACCAATGAATTAATGTCCCACTTCAACATGAAGGAGCAGACATGCCTTTGCTACCACTTTTAGTAGATTCTGACTGTTAAAGATATTTTACTGAGCGTTACTGTTATGTTGTCTCCTGCATGCCCACATTATGCCAATTGTTAATTATTAATTTTGATTTTTTATACCTACAGTAAGTGTAATGAAAATCCAGTAAACTCAGGAGGTTGATGTTTTGCGGGCACTCTGGAAAGTCTAGAAATGTGCCCCTGTGAGCCGTGTTGGAGAAGGACGCAAAGTATGTATATGAGCAAGTTGCTATTTGTTAAAGACTAAGCTAAGCTATATAACTGCCACAAAATTCTTCAACTAGTACCATGGAAATACTTTTAGCCAGCTGAGTCCACAAAGTTTCTTCAAGAATGTCCTTTTATAGTTTGCTTATTAAATATCAAATTGATMAAGTTGTAATGCACTGATTCTCTTCACTTCAGATCTGAATCATCACATGACTCTTCGAGAGGGCCACAATGCTCCAGATCGCTTTCTTTGCTCAGAGGTCCTTGATGAGGATCTATGCCATCACACCACTTTTATTAATCATTAATCAAATACAACAATAGGCCTTTATATACTCTCAGTATTTCTATGCATGTAATGTCTGTGGGTGAATTATGAAACAATTAATGTGTGCAGATGTGTGAAAAATTGTGATGTAGATTTGTTTTGGCCATTGCTTGATCTATTTTAAATGTAAGAATATGATGCAGATTAACTTTAGTCAGTAACTATGGAAACAAATAGAAATGTAATGTTTTCCCCAATTTTTTTTCTTCTTCAATATCCAACTTTATCCTCTGCAAAACTTTTACAGTACACTCTTAGAATAAAAGGGGCTATCTAGGACCTAAAAGGGTTATTCGGCTGTCCTCATAGGAGAACCCTTTGAGAACCCTGTTTGGTTCCAGGTAGAACCTTGTTTGGTTCCAGGTAGAACCTTGTTTGGTTCCAGGTAGAACCTTGTTTGGTTCCAGGTAGAACCTTGTTTGGTTCCAGGTAGAACCCTGTTTGGTTCCAGGTAGAACCATGTTTGGTTCCAGGTAGAACCTTGTTTGGTTCCAGGTAGAACCTTGTTTGGTTTCAGGTTGAACCCTTTCGGGTTCTATGTAGGACCGTTTCGGGTTCTATGTAGGACCCTTTCCACAGAGGGTTCTACATGGAAACCAAAAGGGTTCTTTGTCGAACCAAAAAAGGTTCTTCGATACGACAGCTGAAGAACCCTTTTGGAATCCTTTTTTCTAAGAGTGTGGTTAATGAGCTGTAGTCAGGTGGTCATTACCAGGTTATGATGAGGTCTTAACTATGACCAGTAGGCGACATAATACAACACATAATATAGTGGTCAGAATTATGACCAGCTGGTCAGATAGAGGTCACAATTATTACCAAGATAAAGCAAAGCAGTTTGACACATACAACAACACAGTTACACATGGAGTRAAAAAAACATACAGTCAATAATACGGTAGAAAAATAAGTCTGTATACAATGTGRGATAAGGGAGGTAAAGGCAAAAAAAAGGCCATGGTGGCGAAGTAAATACAATATAGCAAGTAAAACACTGTAATGGTAGATTTGTAGTGGAAGAATGTGCAATGTAGAGATAGAAATAATGGGGTGCAAAGGAGCAAAATAAATAAATACAGTAGGGGGAGAGGTAGTTGTTTGGGCTAAATTATAGATGGGCTATGTACAGGTGCAGTAATCTGTAATCTCACTAGYTTTAAGCACAGCTGGTGCTTAAAGCTAGTGAGGGAGATAAGTGTTTCCAGTTTCAGAGATTTTTGTAGTTCGTTCCAGTCATTGGCAGCAGAGAACTGGAAGGAGAGGTGGCCAAAGTAAGAATTGGTTTTGGGGGTGACCCGAGAGATACACCTGCTGGAGCGCGTGCTACAGGTGGGTGCTGCTATGGTGACCAGCGAGCTGAGATAAGGGGGGACTTTACCTAGCAGGGTCTTGTAGATGACCTGGAGCCAGTGGGTTTGGCGACGAGTATGAAGCGAGGGCCAGCCAATGAGAGCGTACAGGTCGCAGTGGTGGGTAGTATATGGGGCTTTGGTGACAAAACGGATGACACTGATAGACTGCATCCAATTTATTGAGTAGGGTATTGGAGGCTATTTTGTAAATGACATCGCCGAAGTCGAGGATCGGTAGGATGGTCAGTTTTACAAGGGTAAGTTTGGCAGCATGCTTTGTTTCGAAATAGGAAGCCAATTCTAGATTTAACTTTGGATTGGAGATGTTTGATGTGAGTCTGGAAGGAGAGTTTACAGTCTAACCAGACACCTAGGTATTTGTAGTTGTCCACATATTCTAGGTCAGAACCATCCAGAGTAGTGATGTTGGACGGGCGGGCAGGTGCAGGCAGCGATCGGTTGAAGAGCATGCATTTAGTTTTACATGTATTTAAGAGCAATTGGAGGCCACGGAAGGAGAGTTGTATGGCATTGAAGCTTGTCTGGAGGGTTAACACAGTGTCCAAAGAAGGGCCAGAAGTACACCGAATGGTGTCATCTGCGTAGAGGTGGATCAGAGACTCACCAGCAGCAAGAGCGACATCATTGATGTATACAGAGAAGAGTCGSTCCAAGAACTGAACCCTGTGGCACCCTCATTGAGACTGCCAGAGGCCCGGACAACAGGCCCTTCGATTTGACACACKGAACTCTATCAGAGAAGTAGTTGGTGAACCAGGCGAGGCAATCATTTGAGAAACCAAGGCTATCGAGTCTGCCGATGTGGATGTGGTGATTGACAGAGTCGAAAACCTTGGCAAGGTCAATGAATACGGCTGCACAGTATTGTTTCTTATCAATGGCGGTTAGGATATCGTTTAGGACCTYGAGCGTGGCTGAGGTGCACCCATGACCAGCTCTGAAACCAGATTGCATAGCGGAGGTATGGTGGGATTCGAAATGTTTGGTAATCTGTTTGTTGACTTGGCTTTCGAAGACCTTAGAAAGGCAGGGTAGGATAGATATAGGTCTGTAGCAGTTTGGGTCAAGAGTGTCCCCCCCCTTTGAAGAGAGGGATGACCGCAGCTGCTTTCCAATCTTTGGGAATCTCAAACGACACAAAAGAGAGGTTGAACAGGCTAGTAATAGGAGTTGCAATAATTTCAGCAGATCATTTTAGAAAGGGTCCAGATTGTCTAGCCCGGCTGATTTGTAGGGGTCCAGATTTTGCAGCTCTTTCAGAACATCAGCTGACTGGATTTGGGAGAAGGAGTAACGGGGAAGGCTTGGGCGAGTTGCTGTGGGGGGCGCAGTGCTGTTGACCGGGGTAGGGGTAGCCAGGTGGAAAGCATGGCCAGCTGTAGAAAAATGCTTATTGAAATTCTCAATTATAGTGGATTTATCGGTGGTGACAGTGTTTCCTGTCCTCAGGGCAGTGGGCAGCTGGGAGGAGGTGTTCTTATTCTCTATATATACAGGGGGTACCGGTACAGAGCCAATGTGTGGGGGTACAGGTTAGTTGAGGTAATTTGTACATGTAGGTAGGGGTAAAGTGACCACGCATTGATAATAAACAGTGAGTAGCAGCAGTTAAAACCAATGTAAMATTTGATTAATTGTTCAGCAGTCTTATGGCCTGGGGCTAGAAGCTGTTAAGGAGCCTTTTGGACCTAGACTTGGCGCTCCGGTACCACTTACCGTGCGGTAGCAGAGAGAACAGTCAATGACTTTGGTGCCTGGGGTCTTTGACAATTTTTTGTACTGGACCGTACGCACTATCATCTGTAGCGCCTTACAGTCAGATGCCGAGCAGTTGCCATACCAGGCGGTGATGCAACCGGGTCAGGATGCTCTCGATGGTGCAGCTGTAGAACTTTTGAGGATCGGGGGACCCATGACAAATCTTTTCAGTCTCCTGAGGGGGAAAAGGTGTTGTCGTGCCCTCTTAACGACTGTCTTAGTGTGCTTGGACCATGATAGTTTGTTGGTGATGTGGACATCAAGGAACTTGAAACTCTCGACCCGCTCCACTACAGCCCTGTCGATGTGAAGCGGGGCTGATCAGGCCTACCACTGTTGTGCAAAGTACAGATGAGACAACCAACATAAAAAATGCATTTTACATTCCAACAGGCAGACCATGAGGAAAAGGTATAATTTGTTCTCAGAACAGGATTCCAATATTTATGTTTATGACACTTCCCCACTACCCCTGGGTGTGTGGTGTGGACATATAACACAAACATAGGCGGAAATCCCAGGGGGGACGGGGGGGACACGACCCCCCCATCCTGGGAAAAATATGATTTGTCCCCCCCAATATATCACTGTAAACATAACTATGTAATTTCAATAATATTAATAATACGCAATGAAAGCACTTGTGCTGATTATAGACACTTAATAGCGCGTTTTTAAGTTTCACAAGATTGCGACCCCCCCGCCCTTTGCCCCACAATGATTTGATCCACTGCCAGTTCTTTAGCTTGCAAGGTAACAGAGGGTTCGTATCTACTCTCCGAAAGGCACTCAGTGTACGTAACTGACGTGAGGTAATCCAGTCAATCGACGCCATAGCAATGTATATTTTTTTAAGGTGCAGGGTTCACACACTAGCTGAATTTGCAGAGCTAGCGCGCAAACTAAAGCAAACATATACAGCTACTTACAAGACTAACTACAATAGATACACTATATTCCATTTAAATGTTAAAGAGCTCGTCAAAGATAGGAAATATTTGACATTCGTAGAGATTAATATTCCAAAAAGATAGCATGCAGCATTGATAAGTAGCTCATCAAGAGTCACACTGAATAAATTAAGAGTATAGCGATAAACCTGAAGAAGTCACAAACTGAACAGAACTACAGTCTCTTATAACAATTGTCTTAAATTATTAAATGGTCTCGTTGCAAAGCAAAAAAAATTGTCGCTAGTGAAATATTTTTTTTTTTCACCTTTAAACCAGGTAACAGATAAAATATAAGCAAAACACCACAGAAACGAATTGGTGCTCGCTAGCTTTGACAAATTCAGCATAGTTGGAGCCTGCCAATATGAAACAAACTAGGTTAAAATTTCAAAACGTTGCAGATGTGTTGTGTAAGATGTGTGTGTGCAGCTAGACCGGTCAGCCAGCAGCCAGCAGGTAGAAAAATGTCAGAAAAAATAAAAAAGAGGACATCAGAGTATTTTTCAGTACAACCAAGACGCAAAGTAAGAACTCTAGTAGCAATATCTCAAAGACCAGTTGATAAAATGTTCATAAGAAAGAAGATGAAATGCTAATGGAAATGTTTCACAATGATGTCATTAGGCAGAGCAGGCAACAGATGGCACACAGACAGCAGAGCTGGGGACAGATATGCAGGACAGACTGGCAGAGACAGGGAGTCTCAGGTAAGTTTGTTGAGTCTTTGTTTGCAACATTATGAAAGGTTCTCAATTTTTTTTATTATGTACTAAAAATGGACAATATTAGATAGACCAATGTACACACACAACCACTCTGCAACTTAAACTGGTGACTGAACCAAGATTTGTTTAAGGCAATGGTATTGCTGTTGTGATTAATTGTGTAGTTTTGGGTACCGGTAGTTAGGAGTACAGCAAACACCTTATTTMTTTTCTAGGAGACAGACTGTGAGTCAGTGAGGGTGGTGAAAGGGAAAGAGCCAAGGAGAGAGACTTCAGAGGACAGTGTCACAGCCACGGCAGGACCAGGTGTCACCCTTGTTGCCAGCAGCACCAGTATAGGGGGCAGTGGCACAGCATCGTCCAGTTACCTCAGTGATGACACAGAACCATATCAGCCACACCCACAATTTATAGAACCGCAAACTCTTGCAAACAGAGTGTTGACGTTTCAAGAGAGAGGAACACTGCACTGATAAGGAACACTGCTATAACTATTATTATTATTAGTATTATAATGATTTAAACAAGTTGGGACAACCCTTCAGTTAACTACTGTACCTAACAATTATCCAGTAGTAGTGATTATGGTCCCTCAATATACATTTAACATATTACAACATAGTCTATGTGTTACAGCACTACTTTTGGTGTCCCCCTCAGGAATTGCTCCTGAGAAAATGTCATGTAATTGTCCCCTCCAAGGTTGATATCAGATTTTCGCCCCTGAACACAAAGTTAGCCTAAGATAGAAATATTGACGTAGTTTCACAGGTAATTTGAGATCCCCACAAAGATCACATTTCTCAAACATAAGGACCATCTTTACCATTTACGATTATATTTATGTTTTTGTGTAACTTAGGTCTACCATTTATCTTCTCGTAAGTTTGGGGTGGACGCACTTTTATTGTACAGTACAATTGAAAGTAGGTGCTCATATTATGAACATTACGGTAGTTGAGGGGTGGTTACATGGGCTGATTTCCAAGTCAGTGCGTATACTTGGCCATGTCCATACTCAAACACTCCACCATATTATCGACTGGCGATACAAGAGGAATCTCAAGCAACTGTTTACGTCAACGTTTTTAAACTGATAAGAGGTAAAACAACAATAGTACTGGATTATTTTAGGACGTGATTGAAAAATGCTGCTACGTTTGTTTTTTACATAAAGGGCAGTAAAGAGTATGTTTCTTGTGTTATTTTTCTTGTTTGGTAACCGACCAAACCTTAGTTAAGGCAATATGTTAAGCGTGTTTTGCTCTTTCTCGCTCAATCGCTGGTTTACCAAATGATCCTCTTGTCAAAATGTAACATTAAGTGTAACCAAATACGTTATCATACTGAGGTCCAGAATGACGTCGTTACCCACGATACGTTGTCAAAAGGTGGCGCTATCCCCCTATTATTTAACTGTATTTTCCTCCAGTGTAGGCTCAGTCAAGATTAATGTATGCTGTTTGCAAAAGTTTCAAACATCAAGACTTAAATTCACCATCCATTTTCATTTCCTTCCCTTTTTCCCCTCATCAGCTAATGGCCCTCTCAGGCTGGGTGTGTTTGGTGACAGGTGCCTCTCGTGGCATTGGAAGAGGCATTGCCCTGCAGCTGTCAGAGGCGGGAGCTACCGTTTACATCACTGGCCGCCAGGAGAAGACCCTGAAGGAAACTGCTGCTCAGGTGAACTTTCATACGTTCATGTGTACTAAATGTCCCAAGTACACATGAAAGTTTAATGGAGGTCCTGTGAGAAAGGTGAAAAACAAGGCTGAAAGATATTTCCACTGAATACTGTTGTTGGTAGAGTCAGAGAGACAATTAGAAGACATATTGACCACCGTGTTGTTTGGACGAAGACTAATTAACCACTTTCCTTCTCCAATCTCAATGGCAGGTGAAGGAGAGGGGTGGGAACTGTGTGCCAGTTGTATGTGATTCTTCAAGTGATGAAGACCTCAAATATCTATTTGATCAAATCCAACGTGAGCAGAATGGCAGACTGGACATCCTAGTGAACAACGCCTATGCTGGTGTACAGGTCAGTGACATCGTTGCAGGGAAAACTGTCAAGAGACTACATGACAATAAGTTATTGACAGGGTTTGTAAAAACAACACTGGTTGTTTGAAGTGACATTAGCGTATGGAGAGGGAATTTCAATCACCTTATCAAAAAAGTGTAAAAAGTCTTTATGACTAATGACGATGATGATTTGTAATGTTATTTCAGGCTATTTTCACTAACATGGGGAAGAAGTTCTGGGAAACCGATCCAACCGTATGGGATTCCATGAACAACACTGGCCTTAGGTACTCTCATTAGTTTAGTAAGGTCTTACTTGGAATGCACCCTATTGCAGTGTTCAGTCTCTTTGTTCTGATGGGTAGACCGCTTTCAGCTTCTGACAGTCAACTCCACCTTATACTCACAGTAGCAGATAAGTAGATAACAGTGCTTTGGTTATCTGTACGCTTTGACACTTTGCATTTTTCTCTGTCAGGGGACACTATTTCTGCTCAGTGTATGCTTCACGAATGATGGTGGCACAGGGCAGGGGCTTGATTGTGGTCATCTCTTCTATGGGAGGGTTGAGGTATCTCTTCAATGTGTCATATGGTGTTGGTAAGGCTGCGGTGAGTTCTGCCATCTCTATGCTCCTAATTGTTAATTATCTGTTCACCTCAATGACATTTCCTATTTGTAGTATGAAATAACTGTAGTCATCCAAAGTAACACAGATCTTGAACATATCACTCCCTCTTTTAAGTTCAAGTTCGTGTATTAGAGTTTGTTCAACTTTCAACAAGTGCATTTTATGCTTTATTTTTTATCTCAGCTCTGATACTCTAATCCATATCCTCTCCAGTGTGACAGGCTAGCTGCAGACACAGCAGTTGAGCTGAGAAGCAGGGGAGTGGCCTCTGTCAGCCTGTGGCCAGGAGCAGTTCAGACAGAGTTGGTGTCTCAACTCATCATTGAGAAGGATGCTCCACCGGGCGTTGATCCTAAGGTAGATGATAAACCATTAGTCAGGGCCTAAAATGTACTTTTTGGTCCACCAGCCACTGTGGCAGTTAGATTTTAAAAATCTACCCTTTAAGGGCGGGAGGTTACCGTGGTAATGGGGCTACTGTGTGTGTGTGTGTGAGATGGGATCTGACTAGGGTGTCTCCGCTATCAGTTAAAGCAGCAGACTCAAACAACCTGATCTTTTGAACAAAACTATCAATAGCCAGTGTAACTGGTGTGAAATGGTTAGCGGGGTGCGCGCTAATAGCGTTTCAATCGGTGACGTCACTTGCTCTGAGACCTTGAAGTAGTTGTTTCCCTTGCTCTGCTTTTCTGGAGCGATGGGTAACGATGCTTTGTGGGAGGCAGTTGTTGATGTGTGCAGAGGGTTCCTGGTTCGAGCCCAGGTAAGGGCGAGGAGAGGGATGGAAGGAAAACTGTTCACCAAGAAACACGAGGACAAAGTCTCACTTTGTAGACTTTTGAGTAAATTAGACAACTTTTATACCTGTGCCTACAAAAATGAAWCTATCAGCACTTCACTCAGAGTGCACAGCTCTCCATCCAGGCGGTGTTGCTGCGTGAGGGGGGGATATAGGATTCGTATTTCTTTGTGTGACTAGCAGCTATGAAAGAAAACAGCAGAAATACTTTGAAAAAAGGTACTGCAGCATTTTTCTACTATAAATCGCAATATGCACATGTGYTCATACTTGACTTTTGACTATTTTTATTCGCAAATGTCATGCTCGCACTGTAGAGCCTGGCAAATTGACCAACCGCCAACATGGCTGGTGAAATAGATATTCTTACCTGCCAATACTTAAATCTACCTGCATTTGGCTGATGGCGGGTGTTAATTTTATGCCTTGATTAGAGTATTGCCATTCAGTATGGGTGGTTTGAGAGGCTGATGCAGTTTTCTCCAAGTTCAGTAACCTGAAAATAAGGCTGTGTGGCTTGTGCACCAGATTATTTGCTAAATTATACATTTTCATAGGCTTTACTAGTTCKTATTCTCTCTTACTGTATTGAGTTTGTGAAATGACATAACTCCCTGTTTCTCTCAGTTCAGATCCTTCTTTGCCAATGGAGAAACCACAGAGCTGAGTGGGAAGTGCATTGTTGAGCTGGCGAAAGGTACATTATGCTACAGCATGTACATGGCCATGCACCATTATATTTCTACAGTTGATAATAAAGCCACATTTTTATTCAAATGGGGGAAAAAATAAACAAAAGTAGCTTCTAAGCAAAATACAATTTCTCAAGCAAGAATTTAGCTATGACTGTCTAGGAGTGGCCTGAGGGGTCTAATTGGATGAGCCTAATGGGAGGGTTGTGTTACCTGAAATTGATTTTATTGGCAGAGAGGATGGCAAACTCTTTGTTATTGGTCTATTAACTTATACCGTGAAGTCCAAAAATCCCACTCAGCCAAACAAGCTGAAATTTCAGGCGGTCTTTTCAAACAGCTCTTACACTAAAAGTGTAAACATTTTAGCAGTCGTGCTTATCCAGAGCGACTTACAGTAGTGAGTGCATACATTTTCATACTTCTTTTTTCATACTGGTCCCCCATGGGAATTGAACCCACAACCAACTGAGCTACACGATACCATAATTTTCACAATTTTATAGTATTATTGCAAACTCATAGTGTGGAAATATATATACATACATACATACATACATACAAACATACAGTTGAAGTTGGAAGTTTACATACACTTAGGTTAAATTAAAACTCATTTTTCAACCACTCCACAAAAACTATAGTTTTGCAAGTCGGTTAGGACATCATGACACAAGTAATTTTTCCAACAATTGTTTACAGACAGATTATTTCACTTATAATTTACGGTATCACAATTCCAGTGGGTCAGAAGTTTACATACACTAAGTTGACTGTGCCTTTAAACAGCTTGCARAATTCCAGAAAATTATGTTATGGCTTTAGAAGCTTCTGATAGGCTAATTGACATCATTTGAGTCAATTGGAGGTGTACCTGTGGATGTATTGCAAGGCCTACCTTCCAACTTTGCCTCATTGCTTGACATCATKGGAAAATCAAAATAAATCAGCCAAGACCTCAGAAAAATTATCTGGTTCATCCTTGAGAGCAATTTCCAAACGCCTGAAGGTACCACGTTCATCTGTACAAACAATAGTACGTAAGTATAAACACCGTGGGAACACGCAGCCGTCATACCGCTCAGGAAGGAGACAAGTTCTGTCTCCTAGAGATGAACGTACTTTGGTGTGAAAATCAATCCCAGAACAACAGCAAAGGACCTTGTGAAGATGCTGGAGGAAACGGGTACAAAAGTATCTATATCCACAGTAAAACGAGTCCTATATCGACATAACCTGAAAGGCCGCTCAGCAAGGAAGAAGCCACTGCTCCGCCATAAAAAAGCCAGACTACAGTTTGCAACTGCACATAGGGACAAATATCGTACTTTTTGGAGAAATGTCTTCTGGTCTGATGAAACAAATTAGAACTGTTTGGACATAATGACCATCATTATGTTTTGAGGAAAAGGGGGAGGCTTGCAAGCCGAAGAACACCATCCCAACCGTGAAGCACAGGGGTGACAGCATCATGTTTTGGGGGTGCTTTGCTGCAGGAGGGACTGGTGCACTTCACAAAATYGATGGCATCTTGAGAAAGGAAAATTGTGGATATATTGAAGCAACATCTCAAGACATCAGTCAGGAAGTTAAAGCTTGGTCACAAATGGGTCTTTCAAATKGACAATGACCCCAAGCATACTTCCAAAGTTGTGGCGAAATGGCTTAAGGACAACAAAGTCAAGGTATTGGAGTGGCCATCACAAAGCCCTGACCTCAATCCCATAGAACATTTGTGGGCAGAACTGAAAAAGCGTGTGCGAGGAAGGAGGCCTACAAACCTGACTCCGTTACACCAGCTCTGTCAGGAGGAATGGGCCAAAATTCACCCAACTTATTGTGGAAGGCTACCCAAAACGTTTGACCCAAGTTAAACAATTTAAAGGCATTGCTACCAAGTACTAATTGAGTGTATGTAAACTTCTGACACACTGGGAATGTGATGAAAGAAAGCTGAAATAAATCACTCTCTACTATTATTGACATTTCACATTCTTAAAATAAAGTGGTGATCCTAACTGACCTAAGACAGGGAATTTTTACTAGGATTAAATGTCAGGAATTGTGAAAAACTGAGTTTAAATGTATTTGGCTAAGGTGTATGTAAACTTCCGACTTCAACTGTATATGTAAACACATAAACACAGGAAAATCACATTTTTTGACTGCACGGCCCCTTTAACAACAAAACAGACTGACTATCCTTTGAAGATTACATTGTTTTCGATCTGGGCTTTCACCTTTACTGTTTTGCATATTTGTCATTCCAGTTTAATTTGTGTTTTGCATTCTTTTTATGATTTGAAGATAAAAACCTGATGTCGCTGTCAGGAAAAGTGTTGATGACCTGTGACCTGTCTAGGCGATACGGAATACAAGATGTTGACGGTAAAATATCACTCCCATCACTAATTTTAGTTAAGTGAACGGGTATCATGGACATTTCCAATAGGCTAAATATYGAGGGTAGGCTATTATTTGAATGCTGGTGACATGATGATCGGTGCTTGGCTGCCAATTATCATATAAAATGATATTGCTCTTAAGCCATATGCCWTCATATAACCCCCTGTCCACTTAATCAGCAAACTCTTGTCTAGAGAGCATGTGCCAAAACCAGACTGGGCAATTTTGTTATTTATTGCAGCAGTTTTTGTGACAAAACCATCGGTAGAGTTGAAAATGTAATGGAAACCCATTTAACTTGTCTTTTATTCAGTGCATTGGAACTTATGTGCACTCTGTCACCATGCACAGCCTTTTATCTGCAACAAGTCAGTTTGATGGCAACRCCTCTAGTGGGAAAATGTGCATATATTGTACAATATTCACATAAATCTGTCGCCAATTGGATGGTAACCTAGCTATTGTAGTGTGTACACATGTATTATCCCCCCCCCCCCTCCAAAAGATATCTATTTGCATGCAGAACTGTACATAGGCCTACACAACACACTCTGTCTTAATATTTTACGTACTTCTCCCTCTTTCTTTCAGGCCGCAGTGTGACTGACTACACCTCCCTTAAATTCCTCCTGACCCAGGTCCCATATCTTTCCTGGCTCTCTTCGATCGTACCTTCATTCTTCCGGGTTCCTCGGTTTGTTCTTACCCTCACCAACGGACGTTTCTGAGCCACCCCAAACTCCTCTGTGACACATAGATTACTGCAGTGTCAGTAATCTACATTTATATGGTATTCCTATACATAGAATACTAAATCATTTATAATTCTGTGTTCATTTGCATAAGAAGGATCTGCACTAGTGTACTGAATTTACAGTATTATATGAATATTACAAGAGTTTATAAGCTTGTATGTGATTAAACTTGCCTATTGCCTCTGACTGTCATACATACATTGGGAAATGCCCCATACAGTACATGTCAAAACCAATGAGTGGAATGGTATCCAATACATCAAACATGGTTTCCATAAACACATGGTTTCCATGTGATTGATGCCATTCCATTCTCTCTGTTCCAGACATTATTATGATATGTCCTCACCTTAACAGTCAAAACAAAAGGACTGATAACTTTCTTTGACAAAATGCTATTTTTGAGGTGATCAAAATGAAGGTATGCTGATTTTATTTTAAATGAAGGTATAATGACTATAACGCTATACTGAATATTTCATCGTATGAAGAGAAATTCCAGCTGTTATGTTTAGCTGCATTTAAAAACACTATGCAAATGTGAACGCATTTTGTAATACTGATAAGTAAATAAAATTCTTTACATTCCTATACCAACTTGATACTATTTGTTATGTCTGTGAAGCGGGCTCTTTACTTTTCACTCATCTAGCAAACTGGGGCCATACAGTTTCTCCGGCCTCACAAGTGGTGCAGCGGTCTAAGGCACTGCTTGAGGCGTCCACTACAGACCCAGATTCAATGTCAGGCTGTGTCACAGCCGGCTGTTACCGGGAGACCCATGAGGCGGCGCACAATTGGCTCAGCGTCATCCGGGTTAGAGGAGGGTTTGGCCGGGATTTCTTTTCTGTCTTTGCAAGCTGACTTCGGTTGCCAGCTGGACGGTGTTTCCTCCGAAACATTTGTGCGGCTGGCTTCCGGGTTAAGTGAGCGGTGTGTCAAGAACGAGTGTGGCTTGGCAGGGTTGTGTTTGAGGACGCAAGGCTCTCGACTTTCGCCTCTCCCAAGTCCGTAGGGGAGTTGCAGCGAAGGAACAAGACTAACTACCAATTAGATATTACGAAAAAGGGGTAAAAGTTACCACCACCCCCCCCCCCCCATTTTCCCCCCTTCTCCATCTCAAAATGCGCATCAGCCCAATTAAAATCGTTGATTTTACTTGAACGTGATAGTTACATTGTAACTGGCCCATCAGAAACTTGTACACGTCAAATATGGTGGATAAATATGATTGTTTACTCAGGCAGTTTAACATAAAAAACTTGTCAGGTCCTGTCTATAATTTAGTGGACGTTTCCTCTCGGTTCTTGCGTGAGTTCACAGTTCTGCCATAAATCTAGGATGCGCTTGGCTTGTCACCAATGATGTGTATTTGGATGACTGACTGGCACTGTATTGAAGCCACCGCACAGCCTTCTTGGTACTCCTCAATTGTCTTTTTTGAGGGGGATGCTATAGAAATGCATTTATTAATGTCTACATTTGTTTTTGACACATTTATTCTATTACAGATACCTTAATGCGTACTTTTAAATTATATTATGTGAGCTAAACATAAAAATATATAAACATTTTCCTTTAGTATTTTGTTGTTGAGAGTACTAATGTTACTGTCCCAGCACTATAGCAAAAATGATTAAATACATGTAATTCTGTCCTTGAAACATTTAATTGAAGTACTGTAGAATTCCACTCATTCCTACGGAGGACTGCTCCTACTAGGAGTGCCAATATGGACAACCGGTGGCTTCAAACCTCTCAATGGCCAATACATAGCATCAGCAATCCAGGGTTATGTACAGTTGAAGTCGAAAGTTTACATACACCTTAGCCAAATACATTTAAACTCAGTTCTTCCACAATTCCCTGTCTTAGGTCAGTAGGATCACCACTTTATTTTAAGAATGTGAAGTGTCAGAATAATGGTAGAAGAATGATTTATTTCAGCTTTATTTCTTTCATCACATTCCCAGTGAGTCAGAAGTTTACATACGCTCAATTAGTATTGGTAGCATTGCCTTTAAATGTTTTAACTTGGGTCAAACGTTTTGGGTAGCCTTCCACAAGCACCCACAATAAGTTGGGTGAATTTTGGCCCATTCCTCCTGACAGAGCTGGTCTAACTAGTCAGGTTTGTAGACCTCCTTGCTCACACACGCTTTTTCAGTTCTGCCCACAAATTTTCTATGGGATTGAGGTCAGGGCTTTGTGATGGCCACTCCAATACCTTGACTTGTTGTCCTTAAGCCATTTTGCCACAACTTTGGAAGTATGCTTGGGGTCATTGTCAATTTGAAAGACCCATTTACGACCAAGCTTAACTTCTTGACTGATGTCTTGAGATGTTGCTTCAATATATCCACATCATTCCTCCCTCGTGATGCCATCTATTTTGTGAACTGCAGCAAAGCACCCCCAAACATGATACTGCCACCCCGTGCTTCACGGTTGGGATGTGTTCTTCGACTTGCAAGACTCCCCCTTTCCTCCAAACATAACGATGGTCATTATGGCCGAACAGTTCTATTTTGTTTCATCAGACCAGAGGACATTTCTCCAAAAAGTACGATCTTTGTCCCATGTGCAGTTGAAAACTGTAGTCTGGCTTTTTATTGCGGTTTGAGCAGTGGCTTCTTCCTTGCTGAGCGGCCTTTCAGTTATGTCGATATAGGACTCGTTTTACTGTGGATATAGATACTTTTGTACCCGTTTCCTCCAGCATCTTCACAAGGTCCTTTGCTGTTGTTCTGGGATTGATTGCACTTTCACACCAAAGTACGTTCATCTCTAGGAGAGAGAACTTGTCTCCTTCCTGAGCGGTATGGCGGCTGTGTGTCCCATGGTGTTTATACTTGCGAACTATTGTTTGTACAGATGAACGTGTACCTTCAGGCGTTTTGAAATTGCTCCCAAGATGAACCAACTTGTGAGTCTAATTACTTTTTCTGAGGTCTTGGCTGATTTCTTTTTGATTTCCCATGATGTCAAGCAAAAGGACCACTGAGTTTGAAGGTAGGCCTTGCAATATATCCACAGGTACACCTCAAATTGACTCAAATTATGTCAATTAGCCTATTAGAAGCTTCTAAAGCCATGACATCATTTCTGGAATTTTCCAACTGTTTTTAAAGGCACAGTCAACTTAGTGTATGTAAACTTCTGACCCACTGGAATTGTGATACAGTGAATTATAAGTGAAATAATCTGTCTGTAAACAATTGTTGGAAAAATTACAAGTAGATGTCCTAACCATTTCTTGCTAACAAGAAATTTGTGGAGTGGTTGAAAAATGAGTTTTAATGACTCCAACCTAAGTGTATGTAAACTTCCGACTTCAACCTTGTATGTACACTATCGGTCAAAAGTTTTAGAACACCTACTCATTCAAGGGTTTTTCACCGTATCAGAGTATTCGTCAATTATATTTTCTGAGGCTACCTGGAACATATCCCAGTCCGCGTGATCAAAACAATCTTGAAGCGTTTATTCCGATTGGTCAGACCAGCGTTGAATAGTCCTTTGCACGGGTACTTCCTGTTTGAGTTTTTGCCTATAGGACGGGAGGAGCAAAATGGAGTTGTGATCAGATTTGCCGAAGGGAGGGCAGGGGGTGGCCATGTAGGCACCCTGGAAGTTGGAGAAGCAATGGTTGAATGTTTTAGCAGCGCTACAGTTGATGTGTTGATAGAACTTCGGTAGCGTTTTTCTCTAATTTGCTTTGTTAAAATCCCCAGCGAYAATAAATGAGGCCTCAGTATATGTGGTTTCCAGTTTGCATAAAGTCCAGTGAAGTTCTTTGAGGGCCGTTGTGGTATCGGCTTGAGGGGGAATTTACACGGCTGTGACTATAGCCGAAAATAATTATCTTGGGAGGTAATACGGTCAGCATACGATTGTGAGGTATTGTAGGTTGGGTGAACAATAGGACTTGAGTTCCTGTATCTTATCACAATCACACCATGAGTAGTAAATCATGAAACATACACCCCCACCCTTTTTCTTCCCAGAGAGATATTTATTCCTGTCTGCGTGACGAACTGAGAACCCAACTGTCTGTACGGATTCAGACTGTATATCCCAAGAGTGCCATGTTTCCGTGAATGTCACGACTTCCGCCGAAGTTGGTCCCTCTCCTTGTTCGGGCGGCGTTTGGCGGTCGACGTCACCGGCTTTCTAGTCACCACCGATCCATGTTTAATTTTCGTTTTGTTTTGTCTTCATTATACACACCTGGTTTCCATTCCATAATCAATGTTCCTTATTTAACCCTCTGGCTTCCCTTTCTGTTTTGTGCGTGATTGTCGTTGTCATGTGGGTTCGTTATTTTGTGCTCTGGATATCTGTATTTTTCCTTGTTGGAACATTGCTTAAATTTTGAGTAAATTCTCTGTTTATTACTCATACCTGTGTCCTGCGCCTGACTCCGCCTTATCCATTCACCAAATCGTAGACAGTGAAACAGAGTACGCTACAATCCCTGATATCTCTCTGGAATGAAATCTCTGGGGTACGAACAAATGATCCGATTCGGGAAAGTCGTATTCCTGGTCGTAATGTTGGTAATGCTGGTGAGTTACTGCCGTTCTGATATCCAAAAGTTCTTCCCGGCTGTATCTAATAACACCAACAATTTCCTGGGCTAATAATGTAAGAAATAACACATAAAAAAAACAAAATACTGCAAAGTTTCCTAAGAGCAAGAATCATGGCAGCCCTATCTGTCCGCGCCATTTTCAGTCTCGAAGCAATGCTGCCGCCGCTGCTGATTCCTTGCTTCTACCAGAGAGCTACAGTACCTGGCTGACAACAGTGGAGCTGTTGACATCACCAGGCAACGTTCTCACACCGCATCTGAGCAGAGGATCCAATACCGACAAACCCATGCATGTTCTCTATCCCAGTTTACCCGTGATTCTTTTCAATCCTGCTTTATTGGCGTGAGTGTAATTTACCGACTCGGTACTGATACCCTGTGTACATAGACAAGTTATCATTGCTCTTTGTTTATTTATAATTACTTTTATTATGGCATGTTTTACTTTTCTATTTCTTCGTCTCTGCATTTTTGGGAAGGGCCCACAAGCTTGAGCTTGCTAGCTAAAAAGTTTGTGTGTGCAGAGTGGCACCAGAATTAAAAACACACCTTTTTGTAGTTAATAAATCCAACGTCAAACGTGATAACTAGGCCTATAGGATCCTTAAATAGCATTGAAAAAAGTAAATATATTCTAAATCTCTCTCCCGATCTTCTGAATAACGCTTCTAATATCAGTACAGTAGCCTATGCTTCGGAGGGGCAGGGGCAGGTAACCTAAACACGCACAGGCAAATATTTTCAGCTTGTAGGCAAATATTGAAATAAGTTTCTGAGTGACAGAGTGAGGACTTTGCATAGGCGCTTTGTTGTGGGACTAGAAATAAATGCCTGGAATGTAAAATAATATTATTAACCGGTTCCCATGCTTTTAAAATAACAGTTCTGTTCCTTTGTTCTTTTCTGTTTTCGGTTCTGTTCCCTGAACCGGATTCAACCCCTGGTTCCTCAAAATGTTACTTGCACACAACTGCATGCACAACATTTATTTTCATGTTTCTTGTGCCTGTGGTCACTGCAGATTTCTACTCCCCACTGGTGGTGGTGCAAAAAACAGATTTTTCCAACCCCCAACTAGTCGTGGCCATGCAGATACACTTCCCCTGCAACACTGGCAGAATGCCCAAAGCCTCCTGCTGCTCATGCTTGTAATGACTTTGCTGCTTGYGTTTGTTGTGGAAATTCAACACAGGGACACTCAAAGTCAATATTAAATTAACCACTCTTTATTGTCAGCAAGCTGGAGAGGTAACAGTCCAACATAGATGCATAAAGTACCAGTCTGAAGTGAGCTCTAAATGGGCCTTCCTTATATAGTGCCTTAAATACAGCTACATAAAAACCTACATAAACATGATTCATTGGATTGGTTCCTACATGTGACTGGCTCCGTCTCCTATCTTAACTTAAACATATTCTGGCCGTTCTGCCAGATGTTCCTAAGGAGAGGGTCATGACCGTCTCCCCCTTATATYTCTACTCAGCACCTACAGGAACCAATGATTGTATGTACAATTCAAGGCTATCTCGTCAGACAACAAAATTTCCCTCACATTCCATCCTCATCACTCTGTGATAATAATCTTTACATTTTATGGTAAGCATTAGATTATAGCTTCGTTCAAAGGGAAGTTATATCAAAATACATCATTATAAGTAAGCGAAATCAACACATAAAACAGCCACTTAATCCTTTCAAACCCTTCTTTCTGGGTTGACAATCCAATTTCTAAAACCTTTGCAGTAGAATGTCTTAACTCAAGACCTTCACTTCATACAGTTACACATATKCTTCTTTATTATCCAAGTTCATTCATGGTAATACTATCATCATAATAAAGGTTATACTTCTATTAACAGGAGTGAATCTAATTTCATTCATAATCATCATAATAAAGCTAAAATCTACAATCAAAGGTTATAATCAACGGGAGTGAGTATATCAAAAATGCACACACATACACAAGAGATCTGTAGATTAAGAGGTGAATAAATCTCCAAAGCTCTTACCGCAATCGGTTGCATTGACATATGTTCTGCATTAACTGTCCCTTGGACATCTACTTAGTCAAATCATAAAACCTGTTGTGTAACAAATCTGCTAAGACCTTCAAAAAGTTGGTGCTGGCTCATTAGCTCAGTGTTCCACGTAATGGAAACAGATTATTGGTTTAGATGACATTACCTTCTAAACTTGTTCAAATGAAAACAACCTTCAATCATTACTCATCATCCTTCTCTACAGGGGGGAATGAAAGCTGAAAGCTGCTGAGATCTTATTAGCCAGAGAGGCACAGATAGCCTTACAGCATGTTAATAACACAATTAGGCAAACTAAGCAAAAAACGCACACTGTAGCACATTGGGCAATTTGGGATCCCCAACTTCCAAACAGGGATTCCAACCAAGTTGCAAGCGTCCACTCTGGTTTTGGGGGATTTTTCTTAGCAACAGTGGCAATGTATTCGGCAAGACCAGTCACATTAGAAGAGTGGTCACCCTGAGGAAGGCACAGTGATGCCCGAAACATTGGATAATACTCATTAAATTGCTGGGAGTTTATACATGAAGTGTGCGACTTTCTTTATTTTGATAGTTTAKAGTTTATTCKCTGATAGTCAGCACCTCCACACAAACTATTTTTTCTGGGTGTGCGCCAGCTCATGTTTTTTTAATCTGGGACAAAAGTACAACCTTCATTGTCAATCATTGCACAAGTGCCCCCTTAACCTGCCAGAAGAGAGTCAAGAGCCTCTCTGTTTTGCAGAGCTAACTTACGCAATTATTTTAGTTCATTGCCAATTTTCTCTGTGTGTCTAGAGATGTCACGAATTTGGTCTAGGGCACATGCAACTCCATACCCAGGGAAGAACACACCAAATAACCCGGAGGCAGGTGTGTGAGTGATGTCAGTTAGAGACCTCATATCTCTCCTCATTCCAGGARGTTTGTAGTCTCTTAACAGAGCCTTCAGATCCCTCTAATTATTTGGAACGGTTCTCATAGCTGTCACCACAAACCCAACAGCACCTCCCCAGTTCGAGGGAAAGCTATAGTAAGCCATCTTACCACACAGCCAATAGGTTCCATCAATAGGTTCCATTCGGAGCTCCTCACAAAGGGATAATAACATGATAGACTGAAATACCAGAAGTAACATTACCAGGTTCACCAGTGTCGGCATTGTTAATGGTTAACTGTGGTTGTGTAATGCAGAAAACGTCATTGGGTCAGGGTTATGTGGCATCTCTACTAAGAATGGTAAGTCCATTTGCATATCAAATTTACCCCTATGGGAACTCCCACAAGTGGTAAACCTGCTCCTACCTTAATAACTGGCCCCAACCCACACATCCAACACACTTTTTGTCCAGACGTAAGATTAGCAACCATTTCTGCTCTAGAGAGGAACAGATTGTTGTCATGTTATGGGGGCCCAGCAGGGCTCTCCTTCTCCGATGACCATCTACTTCTTGGCCACTAATCCGTGCCTGTGTTGTTCCCTTTGGCTTTAGACTCATCTCATCTACTTCTGTCAGGTTTCCCACAAGAGGACAACTTACTGTTCTTATTAGCACACCTGTGCTAATGCAGAGGAGGGCCACACTGCACCACTGGAACTGGCGAGGCCCCATCTTCTTCTGTATCAGGAACTCGTCTGCAGTGCGACTCATGGATCCAGGTATCTCTCTCAGCAACCTTCACCGCAGTGGGGGTAGTCAGATGAACTTGCTACGGGCCTCTCCAACGGGGTTCCTTCCAACTCTTTCTCCTAATGTCTTTCACCACCACAAAATCACCTGGATTCAAACAGTGTTCAGCTCCAACTGCTAGATTTGGCAAAGACGCCTTCACCCGGGGGAAAATACTCTTAAGAACACTGTTAAGGGTGACACAATACTCAACTATGTCTTCCTCCATTCCTTGCAGGGACAACCTGTTCTGGGGAAAAGGTGTATTTGTCATCCACATGGGATGGCCAGTCAGCACCTCGTGTGGAGAGAGACCAGTGACTTTATGGGATCTGTCTCATACTTGTCAGTGCTAATGGAACTTAAATACGTTTTACCTAATTTCTACCAGCATGTCACATGTGCAACCAGAGGAAAAATAACTCTAGACCACCTTTACTCCACACACAGAGACGCATACAAAGCTCTCACTCGCCCTCCATTTGGCAAATCTGACCATAATTCTATCCTCCTGATTCCTGCTTACAAGCAAAGACTAAAGCCAGTGACTCGCTCAATACGGAAGTAGTCAGATGACGCAGATGCTATGCTGCAGGACTGTTTTGCTAGCACAGACTGGAAAATGTTTCGGGATTCATCCAATGGCATTGAGGAGTTACCACCTCAGTCACCGGCTTCATCAATAAGTGCATCGGCGACGTCGTCCCCACAGTAACCGTACGTACATATCCCAACCAGAAGCCATGGATTACAGGCTACATCCGCACCGAGCTAAAGAATAGAGCTGCTGCTTTCAAGGAGCGGGACACTAATCCAGACGCTTATAAGAAATCCTGCTGTGCCCTCAGACGAACCATCAAACTCACTGTTTATTATCTATGCACAGTCACTTTACCCCTTCCTACATGTTCAAATTACCTCGACTAACCTGTACCCCTGGACATTGACTCGGTACTGGTACCMCCTGTATATAGCCTCGTTATTGTTATTCTATTGTGTTACTTTTTAAATTTTTTACTTTAGTTTATTTAGTAAATATTTTCTTAACTCTATTTTCTTAAAACTGCATTTTTGGTTAACCTCTACGGGATCGGTGTCCCCCCACGGGACGTTGAGCTAACGTAGGCTAATGTGATTAACTTGAGGTCGTAAGTAACAGGAAATTTCCCAGGACATAGACATATCTGATATGGGCAGAAAGCTTAAATTCTTGTCACTGCACTGTCCAATTTACAGTAGCTATTACAGTGAAATAATACCATGCTATTGTTTGAGGAGAGTGCACAGTTAGGAACTTGAAAATGTATTAATAAACCAATTAGGCACTTTTGGGCAGTCTTGATACAACATTTTGAACAGAAATGCAATGGTTCATTGAATCAGTCTAAAACTTTGCCCATACACTGCTGCCATCTAGTGGCCAAAATCTAAATTGCGCCTAACCTGGAATAGTACATTATGGCCTTTCTCTTGCATTTCAAAGATGGGGGGAAAAAAATGTTTTTTCCCCCCGTTAATTTCACATTTCCACAAAGTGTTTCAAATGATATCAAGAATATGCATATCCTTGCTTCAGATCCTGATCTACAGGCAGTTAGATTTGGGTATGTCATTTTAGGGGAAAATTGAAGAAAAGGTTCCGATCCTTAATTAAGAGGTTAAACATGATCTTTATGAATTATGAAGCCTTTATGTGCTTGTTTTGATTACATAAATACTTAATGGGGGTTTTAGAGGGTGTTTTAATAAACGCTGAAATTAAGGTCTGTGGTAAACACAGGCTTAGAACAAAACGTACAAGATCTCCTATGAGATCATCTTAATCAGCTAAAGTAACTTTTTGTGMATTTTTAAGTTTGCCTATGTTAGTGCCTACAAAAAGACACAATTGCTCTCAATTAGTTTTAGCATGATGGTAAATTATAGCTATACTGAACAAAAATATAAATGCAACATGCAACAATTTCTAATATTTTACTGAGTTATAGTTCATATGAGGAAATCAATCAATTGAAAAAAAGTTCATTAGAACTTAATCAACGGATTTCACGTTACTTGGAATACAGATATGCATCTGTTGGTCACTGTAATGGCTTTCGTCGGTAGAAGGAGAGGAGGACCAAAGCGCAGCGTGGTATGTATCCATATTTATTAGAATACTTTTTCAATAATGAACAAAACAATAAACAGACGAAAACCCAACGAAGCTACAGTCMCGAACTAGAGAACACAAAAACAGATGAACGGAAGAACAGGAACAATCACCCACAAACCAACAGTGAAAACAGGCTACCTTAATATGGTTCCCAATCAGAGACAACGTAAAACACCTGCCTCTGATTGAGAACCATATCAGGCCAATAAGACAAACCTAAACAAAGAAACACATAACATAGACTACACCCACCCAGCTCACGTCCTGACCAACTAAACAAAGACTAAACAAAGGAAATAAGGTCAGGAACGTGACAGTCACAGATACAGTACCAGTCAAAAGTCTGGACACACCTACTCATTCCAGGGTTTTTCTTTACATTGTAGAATAATAGTGAAGACATCAAAACTATGAAATAATACATGGAATCATGTAGTAACCAAAAAAGTGTTAAAACAAATAAAATATATGTTATGTTTGAGATTCTTCAAAGTAGGCACTCTTTGCTTTGATGACAGCTTTGTACACTCTTGGCATTCTCTAAACCCACTTCATGGAATGCATTTCAATTAATAGTTTTTTTTYCCCCCAACAGGACAATGACCCAACACACCTCCAGGCTGTGTACAATCAGCGATTTCCCCTTATAGAATGCTAGCACAAATGAGAGTTTAGTCAGGAATAGCCATGAAAAGCAATTTTTTTGGAAGACGAGATCACGGCGATGGTAGAGGAGATTGAAGACAGGCAACACGTATTATTTGGTGGACTAAATAGTGGATTGACAAACAAAGCCAAACAGGTAGCTTGGGAGTGTATCGCCACTGCAGTGAATGAGGTGGAGCATCAAGACAGAACTGTGGCTGATGTGAAAAAGAAATGGTCTGACCTTATTAAACTGCAAGGGAAAAAAAGAATAGCCATACATAACCGCAGCATTAAGGCAACGGGAGGGGGGCCTGGCACGCCGGAGCTCTCCCAACTGGACCAGCGCATTGGGGAAAGCGCATACACTGGCACATGCTCTGACAGCGACAGTGAATGTTTCAAAAAAGGTGAGTTTCTTCTATTTTGCTTTTTTGCTTTATTTAAATTTTTCATATGGTTTAATCCCAACTTTTACATCATTTAGCAGTAACATCGGAAAYGGTGAAGTCGGCGCGCGAAACCCTCTACGACTGCATCATATTAATATATTATTCCAAATAGTTTGGGTTCATGGAATGCCTCTGCTGATCCTACAGCTATTGTATGCAGTAATCATGTGCCTATGAACCAGAGTGTCCTAGTAGGGAGTCCAGCTCACCCTGCACTAACATAACATGAGCATGTCTACTTCTGCTAAGCTTCCCAGTAAAGCAATGAAAACAATCAAGCATCCCAGAAGTGCAAAAAATAGCCCACGTTAACATATGTAGCTTAAGAAACAATGTTCATGAAATAAATAATTTGCTAGTAAAAGATGACATTCATATTCTGACAATCTCTGAAACTCACTTAGATAATACCTTTGATGATACAGTGGTAGTAATAAATGGTTATAAACWAGCTAGAAATGTCAAAGGTGGAAGTGTTGCCGTTTTATATTCAGAACCACATTCCTGTAAAGCTTAGAGAGGATCTCGTGATACTGTTGAAGTAATATGGCTACAGGTTCCTCTGCCTCACCTAAAGCCCATTCTGGTGGGAAGCTGCTATATAACAGTCAACAGAGACAACAAAGAGCTGCAGATAGTTTCAGAATGGGTGGTAAGGAATAAGTTAGTCATAAATATTTCAAAAACTAAAAGCATTGTATTTGGGACGAATCATTCACTAAACCCTAAACCTCAACTAAATCTTGTAATAAACAATGTGGAAATTGAGCAAGTTGAGGTGACTAAACTGCTTGGTGTAACCCTGTCATGGACAAAACAATCTGATCCAACAGTAGCTAAGATGGGGACAAGTCTATCCATAATAAAGGGCTGCTCTGACTTTTCAACAACACTATAAACAAGGCAGGTCCTACTGGCTCTAGTTTTGTCGCACATAGACTACTGTTCAGTCATGTGGTCAGGTGCCACAAAGAGGGACCTCAGAAAATTACAATTGGCCCAGAACAGGGCAACACGACAAGCCCTTAAAAGTACATGGAGAGCTAACATTAATAATATGCATGTCAATCTCATKGCTCAAAGTGKAGGAGAAATTGACTTCATCACTACTTGTTTTTGTAAAAAGTGTTGACATGCTGAATGCACGGAGGTGTCTGTTTAAACTACTAGCACMCAGCTCGGAAACYCATGCATACCCCACAAGGCATGCCACCAAAGGTCTCTTCACAATCCCCAAGTCAAGAACAGACTATGGGAGGCGCACAGTGCTACATAGAGCCATGGCTACTTGGAACTCTATTCAACATCATGTAACTGATGCAAGCAGTGGAATCAGATTTAAAAAACAGATAAAAATACACCTTATGGAACAGCGGGGACTGTGAAGAGAAACACACACACAGGCACAGACACATATACACATGATAAGACACACACTCTACACACACKTACACATGGATATTGTATTGTAAATATGTGATAGTGGAGTAGTGGCCTGAGGGAACACACTAAATACATTGGGTAAAGTTTTATGAAATGTAATGTCATGTAATATTTTCAATTGTACATACTGTAACTGCCTTAATGTTGCTGGACCCCAGGAAGAGTAGCTGGGGATCCTTAATAAATACAAATACAAATAGAACAAAATGTATAAGAACTCCTAAGCCTGTGTTAAACTCAGACCTTATTTAAGGCATTGATCCCAAAACCCCATTCTTTCCACATTAATTTCCTCCATAGGAATGGCCAATGAACCAGAAGTAGAAACCGCTAACTCATATCCGKTTTTTAGGACTACAAGCTGGTGACCTCTATTGCTGGCGTGATCCACTAAGGCGGTAAGACCAGTGACCCTATACGGAAAAGTAATATATGGCCATATATGACCTTATATACCTTATTTACATAAGAAGTGCTTCCTCAGGTGCATCCTGTTTCCATTGATCATCCTTGGGATGTTTCTACAACTTGATTGGAGTCCACCTATGGTAAATTCAATTGATTGGACATGATTTGGAAAGGCACACCCCTGTGACAGAATTGTGTCAAGGCACAGATCTGGGGAAGGGTACCAAAAAATGTTTGCAGCATTGAAGGTCCCCAAGAACACAGTGGCCTCCATCATTCTTAAATGGAAGAAGTTTGGAACCACCAAGACTCTTCTTAGAGCTGGCCGCCCGGCCAAACTGGGGGAAACTGGGGAAAAGTGCCTTGGTCAGGGAGGTGACCAAGAACCCGATGGTCACTCTGACAGAGTTCCAGAGACCCTCTGTGGAGATGGGAGAACCTTCCAGAAGGACAACTATCTTTGCAGAACTCCACCAATCAGGCCTTTATGGTAGAGTGGCCAGACGGAAGCCACTCCTCAGTAAAAGGCACATGACAGCCTGCTTGAAGTTTGCCAAAAGGCACCTAATGGACTCAGACAATGAGAAACAAGATTTTCTGGTCTGATGAAACCTTGATTGAACTCTTTGGCCTGAATGCCAAGCCTCACGTCAGTAGGAAACCTGGCACCATCCCTACGGTGAAGCATGGTGGTGGCAGCATCATGCTGTGGTGATGTTTTTCAGCGGCAGGGACTGGGAAACTAATTAGGATCGAGGGAATGATGAACGGAGCAAAGTACAGCGAGATCCTTGATGAAAACCTGCTCCAGAGCGCACAGGACCTCAGACTGGGGCGAAGGTTCACCTTCCAACAGGACAACGACCTTAAGTACACAGCCAAGATAACACAGGACTGGCTTCGGAACAAGTCTCTGAATGTCCTTGAGTGGCCCAGCCAGAGCTCGGACTTGAACCCGATCGAACATCTCTGGAGACCTGAAAATAGCTATGCACCGACGCTCCCCATCCAACCTGACAGAGCTTGAGAGGATCTGCAGAGAAGAATGGGAAAAACTCTTCAAATTCAGGTGTGCCAAGCTTGTAGTGTCATTTCTGCCAAAGGTGATTCAACAAAGTACTGAGTAAAGGGTCTGAATACTTATGTAAATGTGATATTTCTGTTTTTTTAATACATTTGCCAAAATTTCTTAACCTGTTTTTGCTTAGTCATTATCGGGTATTGTGTGTAGATTGATGAGGGGAAAAAACTATTTAATCAATTTTTGAGTAAGGCTGTAACGTAATAAAAAGTGGAAAAATGAAAGATATCTGAATACTTTCCAAATGCACTGTATATTTAAAACTCATATATAAACGTGAMATATTTTTTTAAATGTATGATCATATATTTTAAGAACATAAATATCACACCCCCATACAAAAAAAATATAATATGGATATGTATTTTCATCATGCAAAATGTTCCACCATTTTATTKTTCAATTTATTTGAACTGTATTCCAGAAAAGTTAATTTATGAAATATTTTTTAAAACCACATAAATTTCACACATAGCGATGAATTACTTTCTAATTGCATTTGGTGTTAGGCAACTTTATGATTACTTTGTTCCGTGTAGGTACTGTAGATGATACTTGCTATCTCGTTTTGAAACTAGATTGAAATGGCGTAGACAACAATAAAGGGCTCGCGGTTGACGTACGACGCCWCCTGGCTGCCATGTTGGAAGACCACCGCATTTATTCTTCTGACAACAACAGCCGAGTGGCTTCCCCAAACTAAATGATAACAGTGCCTAAAACTAGCAAGATAGCTGGTAGTCTATCAATTAGCATGTGTCGCGTGAGTTTAAAGTTTTAGGGAAGCAATTTTTCACCATTAAAATGCAATAACAAAGAATTGTGTGCCTCTATCATCGCATTTGCACACTAATGTAAATCTACCATTCATGTGATGAGTAGATTGGATAGTGATAATGTAGGCTATTAATAAGCGCGTAACGTTAGTGACATAGGTGCATAGGCAATATCAGAGCTGTTTCCTTCGCATGGGAATAATGTGGCCTTTTGATAAACTTTTCATGCAATTATACTATACTTTATATGACTGGAGAAATTAGCAGAATGTTTTTTAATACGATGGTAGCCTACCCTACCCTACCCTACCCTACTGATACTGACAACAGACCAATAAAAACGACCTTGTCTTGAATGCAACCATGTAATCAAGGCCTATGAAAAAGGGGTCCTGGCTAAAAGGGATCCATCTTTTGTCAAAAAGTATATATATACAGTGGGGAGAACAAGTATTTGATACACTGCCGATTTTGCAGGTTTCCTACTTACAAAGCATGTAGAGTCTGTAATTTTATCATAGGTACACTTCAACTGTGAGAGACGGAATCTAAAACAAAAATCCAGAAAATCACATTGTATGATTTTTAAGTAATTAATTTGCATTTTATTGCATGACATAAGTATTTGATCACCTACCAACCAGTGAATTCCGGCTCTCACAGACCTGTTAGTTTTCTTTAAGAAGCCCTCCTGTTCTCCACTCATACCTGTATTAACTGCACCTGTTTGAACTCGTTACCTGTATAAAAAACACCTGTCCACACACTCAATCAAACAGACTCCAACCTCTCCACAATGGCCAGACCAGAGAGCTGTATAAGGACATCAGGGATAAAATTGTAGACATGCAACAGGCTGGGATGGGCTACAGGACAATAGGCAAGCAGCTTGGTGAGAAGGCAACAACGTTGGCGCAATTATTAGAAAATGGAAGAAGTTCAAGATGACGGTCAATCCCCTCCGGTCTGGGCTCCATGCAAGATCTCACCTCGTGGGCATCAATGATCATGAGGAAGTGAGTAATCAGCCCAGAACTACACGCAGGACCTGGTCATGACCTGAAGAAGAAGCTGGACCACATTCAAAGAAAAAACCAGTTAGTAACACACTACACCTCATGATTAAAATCCTGCCAGCGCACGCAAGGTCCACCTGCTCAAAGCCAGCGGCATGTCCAGGCCCGTCTGAGTTTCAATTAACCATCTGGATGATCCAGAGGAGGAATGGGAGCAGGTCATGGTCTGATGAGACAAAAATAGGCTTTTGGTCTAAACTCCACTCGCCGTGTTTGAGGAAGAAGAAGGATGAGTACAACCCCAAGAACACCATCCCAACCGTGAAGCATGGAGGTGGAAAACATATTCTTGGGATGCTTTTCTGCAAGGTACAGGATCGACTGCCCGTATTGAGGGAGGATGGATGCGGGCCCATGATCGCGAGATTGCCAACAACCTTCCTTCCCTCAGTAGAGATTGAAGATGGGTCGTGCTGGTTATCAGCATGACAACGACCCGAAACAACCAAGCCAGGGCCTAAAAAGGAGTTGGCGCGTAAGAAGCATTCAAGGTCTGGATGGCTAGCAGTCTCCAGACCTGAACCATAGAAAATCTTTGGAGGGAGCTGAAAGTCCGTTATAGCCCGACAGCCCGAAACCTTGAAGGATCTGGAGAAATCTGTTGGAGGAGTGGCCAAATCCCTGGCTCAGTGTGTGCAACCTGGTCAAGACTACGAGAACGATTGATCTCTGTAATTGGCAACCAAGGTTTCTGTACAAATATTAAGATCTGCTTTCTGATGTATCAAATACTTATGTCATGCAATAAATGCAAATTAATTACTTAAAAATCATTACAATGTGATTTTCGGATTTTCTGATCATACAATGTGATTTCTGGACCTGCCTAGATGCTTTGTAAGTAGGAAAACCTGCAAAATCGGCAGTGTATCAAATACTTGTTCTCCCCACTGTATATAATTTTTTTTTTTTGGGGGGGGGGTATTTATCTAACCGTAAACTAATTCTCCTAATCTGCTACGAAATATCAAATATGACGTTAATTTTTACAAAAAACTGCGATCCCCTTCTAGCCATGACCATGAAAAGGGGAGCCACAAATTGTACAATATGACATCCATATTGCCTGGAGGGCATTATTTTCCAAAAAAGCTCCAGTGGTTGTCATATATTCATATAATAACCTAATTAAAATTTGTTCATAAGAGTGAAATTGTATGGACATTACAACATAGGAAAAAGGCCTCAATAGGATAGAACAACCTGCTGTGTTGACTATTGCTTGTTCCAGCCCAACAATAGATGCAATCTTTATATGGCATTAAAACACCAGAATGAATTAAACACAACCAAACAATTAAGAGCCCTGATGGTATAGGTGACCTGAAGAAGTGATATTCTAACATCAGGTGTGCTTTTCATTTGTTTATGTATGTAGGTTCCCCAGCTGACCTCTGTTATTAAGACACCCATGCTGACTGGAGTCCCACTGTGAAGATGAGCAATGCTGCAGAAGCATCCGTTTCTACTTCGTCCTTTTCCAAATATGAAAGAAGACTTCCCTCAATTATACAAGATGGTTGTTATATGTGCTTTGGTCAATCTGAATGATTCGGATGTGCCATTTGAGTAGAGCACCTTCACCTTGTCATGACTAAAGTTCCCCCTTAAACTGTATGAATATATAAAATGTAATTTGGAATGTGTAAAATACTGTTTATGATATTGTAAACATAATGTACTTTAACAATAGGCTACATTGTTACAAAATATGTAATGTCAGCACAAGGCATGTACAAAATCTAGTATAATGACTAGCTTCATATACATTGTCTGCTGGTATCATTTTTAAATTGAGAAGATATATGTAAACAGTGTGTGATGCTTCAGATGCACAATGTCAAGGGGTGCAATGCAAATGCCCAAAAGGCAAATGCCATTACACTGTAGGCCAGTGGTTCCCAACTCCAGTCCTTGAGTATCCCCAACAGTACAGCTTTAGTGTAGCCCCAGACAAACACACTTGTCAACTAATTATCAGGCCCTCAATGAGTTGAATCAGGTATGTTTGTCTGGGGCTACAAAAAAAATKGTGCTGTTGGGGGTATTCAAGGACTGGAGTTGGGAACCACTGCTGTAGGCCTATGGCTGCACTGGCATTGTATGCCATTATCAGCTGCAAAATGGGTTCACATGGTTGATATCCTGATTTTTTTTTTGCAAGAATCAAATAAAACTAATTGGAGAGCTTATGATTGAACAAAAAGGTAATAATATTCATTTGAGAATACAACAGACAAATTTGAGATTCCCCTCTTTATTGCAGGAATGTGATCTGTGAATAATCAACATCAACACTAGTTAATCTTGAATAATAGTTAACAATTAAAACAAGTTTAAACAACTTCAAAGAATCAACAATTTCATATAATTTCAATGTGTATAAGTAAGCTAACGCATATGTAAAGGTTAGACATTTTAGTAACAAGTAGGCTATTATTACCAAAACAATTTCCGGTTAACCAAAAAAAGCCAATACCAGTGGTGGCCAACCTGATCTATTGGGTGAGCAGATTAGGACACTGGTTTATTAACAAATTAGGCTTGATATGTTGAATCAGGTGTTTTAGTGCTGGTGTAACAGTATAACTTTACGTCCGTCCCCTCGGGCGCGAACCAGGGACCCTCTGCACACATCAACAACAGTCACCCACGAAGCGTCGTTACCCATCGCTCCACAAAGGCCGCGGCCCTTGCAGAGCAAGGGGAACCACTACTTCAAGGTCTCAAAGCGAGTGACGTAACCGATTGAAACGCTATTAGCGCGCACCACCGCTAACTAGCTAGCCATTTCATATCCGTTACACTGCGCTAAAACAGAAGCGTGCACACCCAACAGGGTTGGTCTAATCCAGTTGTAATACGTTTATACATTGTGTGACTTTTAAAACTGTATATACTCCATGGCATACAAGGATATACCCTTACTCTCTTGGGACATTCACTGGGACCTCTTCAGCTGCAGACAGGCTTTGACAGCTCTCTGTATCTGAAGACAGAAAACATCACAAGGAAACAGGCTGCATTTTTTCCCTTTCCATTATACTCAAGTTAGACAGCCCTTAATATTACGTTGCTATATCACTGTCCTCAGTTTTTCTCGCTAGGGACTGGGACTTCCCTATCCCGAGTAGCCTACTCTCCCTTCTCTGACACCTGGAAGTGCTAGCTAATCCTTTCACCCTCTTCCATGGCKGTTAGCTAGCTAACGTTACCTACCTAGCTACAAATGCATTTGGTGTTACAACGATAAATAAAGTACATCAAGATAGCTAATATGAAGTTAGCAAGCTGGTGATATGTAAAGTTAACTAACTAGTTTACTTGAAAAGGTTCTCCCACTGCCTCTATTTTATGGGTCCTTAGAAAACTAAATAATGATTGTAGCAAAACGCAGCCAGTCATGTTGACGATTGGAGGTCTTTCATCTTCTTCTGAGGTTTAACGACGGTTGGCATCCAATTTGTTGCATTACTGCCACCTACTAGACCTTATACTTTACTTAAAATAGAAAAATGTACTAAATAAATACCCTACCATCTAACACTATATTCACTAATTTCAAAATTATATAAAATAAAATTAACACCCCCCTACTCCACTAATTAAATGTATTTATTTCTACCTCATGCCATCACCCTAAAAGGATGGGACGTCACCACATCCTGTAACTCTCCTGCACACCCAAATGCCTCTCTGCAGCTGCCACCGTATACTGTACTTCAAAACTCAAAAGAACAGTCACTGACTCTTCTGTTTCCCCACCCTGTCTGCGTCGCATCAAACGCCGAACATCACATACACCGGGAATCTTTGCCTTCAACTGGTCAACGTCTATATCTACTCCTAGCCCAGTTATATCTCCTTTCATTGATGCCTTTTTCTTGAGAACGAAACACTTCACTTTACTTACCCCCATTCGTTTTACTTCAAGCGCATTCGTCCTCTGCCCAACAGAAACACAAACAATTATCAATAGACCACTTCTAGTTACCCTCACCGATTCCACATGACCAAACTCTTTTTCCACCCACTGTGAAACCACAAATGGATCAGCCAAAAGGCAAGAGTCCACTTTCTCCATAAACTTCACTCCTACTGTCACAGATTCTTCTTCATCCTGATCCTCGGTGTATACATCGATCTCCGATGACTTACTTTACCGCACCTACCACCGATACTTCGCCCTCATTCACTTCCATTTCTCCTCCTGTCTTCTATCCGGCGTACAGCTCACACTGCTTACACTTTCTACCATTCTTCTTTAAACAAACAAACCATCTCCTTTTTTYCCGCCCGCCATTTCTAACCGACTCAAACACCCTTTTCCTCCTTCTCTCTCTTAGACCTCATCGGCCTCTCTTTTCCCCTCTAATCCTCCCCCGTATTCCAAGTATACCTTTCCTTGTGATAATACTGCACTTTTCCTTCTGACATACATCTTGCTCTTGTCCTCGCAAAGGATGCMATTTAACTGGCTTTTCCAGTTAAATGCGCTCTTCCAACCATCATCTACTGTCTCGCTTCCGAAAAGTCTGATGTTATTTTGCGATGTAGCTATAGTAGTCCATGGCCGTGTTCGAGAGGATCAAAACCACAATGTATCATGGGTCAATTGTGACTGACTGATCTACAAATAACAATTGTAGGTTTATAATTTGTGACGTACAAGTTTTGAAAAAGCTCAGAAACCTATCTTAAGTATGAATGTTTATTTTCATACAGTATAGTTGTGGCTGCCCATAAGATAATGTAAAACATGGTTTAGATATTGTTGTGTCAAATAGTGGGTTGCGCCCACAAGGGGGAGCGCGCGGTTCGGCAGGAACTCAGTCCGGCTTTAAATTTACTCTTGAAAGTTTTAATAGTAGAATGTACAAGGTGCAATTTTGAAATTGGGTCAAATGCATCATCAATTCCTCTTGTCATCTTAGTCATTGCATACCTTAGAGAGAGATGTATAACTTTTCAGAAATGTCCAGATCAATTAGCTCATGTCAGCTACAGTTTATTTATTTAGATTTTTTAGACCATAGATATTGTTGTCATTTTTTAGTCACTCAAATATCACATGAATACACATTAGACATGGCAAAATGTATAGAATTGCAAGAAAATTTGCTTTAAAACGGCAACATTTTCTTTGCACCCCATGACAAAATGTGTAGAATTGTAGGAAATAAGCTTTAAACCTGCAAAATTCTCTCCATCTCCATCAAGAGGGGTGTAAACAGTTTGTGTCATGAACAGTGTTTGTGCCCACAGAAATAGACTTGCACGGGATGGGGGTGGACGGGATGTTCCCCAATTCTGGAAGGGAGGCCCCGATTGAAAAAGTTGGGGAACCCCTAGTATAATCCACTATTATTTTGGTCTTCCAACGATTTCCATTGGGAATTGTTTATACCTGTTGCCACCAGCAGGGGACGCGAAGGAGAATGAGCGCAGCGGKTTGCTTCTCCCCTCCCTCCTGTCTTCTATTTCTTTGTTCTGTTAAAAAGGTATGTACACAGGTAACAATTTCAAAGATTTTACTGAGTTACAGTTCATATAAGGAAATCAGTCAACTGAAATAAATGAATTAGGCCCTATTCTATGGATTTCACATGACAGAATACACATATGTATCTGTTGGTCACAGATACCTTAAAAAAAAGTAGAGGCGTGGTTCAGAAAACCAGTCAGTATCTGGTGTGACCACCATTTGCCTCATGCAGCGCGACACAACTCCTTCGCATAGAGTTGATCAGGCTGTTGATTGTGGCCTGTGGAATGTTGTTCCACTTCAATGGGTGTGCAAAGTTGTTCGATATTTGCGGGAACTGGAACATGCTGTCATACACGTCGATCTAGAGCATCCCAAACATGCTCAATGGGTGACATGTCTGGTGAATATGCAGACCATGGAAGAACTGGGACATTTTCAGCTTCCAGGAATTGTGTACAGATCCTTGCGACATGGGGCTGTACATTATCATGCTGAAACATGAGGTGATGGATGCGGATAAATGGCACAACAATGGGCCACAGGATCTCATCATGGTACCTCTGTGCATTTAAATTGCCATCGATTAAATGCAATTGTGTTCGTTGTCAGTAGCTTATGCCTGCCMATACTATAACCCCACCATGGGGCACTCTGTTTAACACATTGACATCAGCACACTGCTCGTCCACACGATGCCATACACACTGTCTGCCATTGCCCGGTACAGTTGAAACTGGGATTAATCCATGAAGAGCACACTTCTCCAGTGTGCCAGTGGCCATCGAAGGTGAGCATTTGCCCACTGAAGTCGGTTACGACGCCGAACTGCAGTCAGGTTAAGACCCTGGTAAGGACGACGAGCTAAGACGTTTTCRGACAGAAATTATTTGGTTGCGCAGGTGAAGACGGATGTGGAGGTCCTCGGCTGGGGTAGTTACACATGGTCTGTGGTTGTGAGGCCGGTTGGACGCACTGTCAAATTCTCTAAAACAACGTTGGAGGCAGCTTATGGTAGAGAAATGAACATTCAATTCTCTGGCAACAGATCTGGTGGACATCCCTGCAGTCAGCATGCCAATTGCACACTCCCTCAAAACCTGAGATATCTGTGGCATTGTGTTGTCTGAAAAACTACACATTTTAGAGTGGCCTTTTACCAGCACAAGGTGCACCTGTGTAATGATCATGATTAATAATCAGCTTCTTGATATGCCACACCAGTCAGGTGGATGGATTATGTTGGCAAAGGAAAAATGCTCGCTAACACAGATGTGAACAAATTTGTGCACAAAATTTGAGAGAAATAAGCTTTTTGTGCATATGGAACATTTCTGGGATCTTTTATTTCAGCTCATGAAACTTGGGACCAACACTTACATGTTGCATTTATATTTTTGTTGAGTGTAGTATGCACATTATCTATAAAAATGTTAGT
The DNA here is from genome assembly GCF_002910315.2 of Salvelinus sp. IW2-2015. NCBI lineage: Eukaryota > Metazoa > Chordata > Actinopteri > Salmoniformes > Salmonidae > Salvelinus > Salvelinus sp. IW2-2015. The sequence continues at coordinate 9,745,110 of NC_036859.1, read as the reverse complement.
CGAAATGGTTATCTGAGTGATACTAACCCTTTTATGTTGAAATTGTAAGGTTTAAATGTTGACATTGATCGAGTGAAAACTGTCAGCGATCTTGACATAGAGATGAATGGGTTTGCGGCTAAGCTAGGCTAGCCCATGGAATAACAAGACAAAATGCTAATATTCTGGTTTGAATTKAGTGATTTATAGCTCCTCTGGAGGAAATATTGTTGTTTCTTTTTTACTTTGTTTATATGGTCCTGACATCTCCCCAATCAAGTGTTATATATTACAGAGCTGTATTTTTACGATACACTCTAAGCTAACTACGGCTCCTAACCAACTGTGCTATTTTGTTAGTTTTTTTGCATTGTTTGTAACTTATTTTGTACATAATGTTGATGCTACCGTCTGTTATGACCGAAAAGAGCTTCTGGACATCAGAACAGCAATTACTCACCTCGAACTGGACAAATATTTTTTCCTTTAATGAGTCCGACGCAAAGGATATACTGCTTTGTCAGGACAAGGCCCAACTCCCCGTCATCTGCGTGAAGAAAAGACGGAGGAACAGGGGGAAGAGGGTGGGGTGCCTTGTAAGAATTTGCAGACGAGTAGGTAAACCACCACTACCCTCCGTAATATTGGCCAGCGTGTAATCACTGGAAAACAAACTGGACGATCTACGATTAAGACTATCCTACGAACGGGACTGTAATATCCCATAATCCAGGCTGTATCACAACCGGCCGTGATTGGGAGTCCCATAGGGCGGCGCACAATTGGCCCAGCGCCGTCCGAGTTTAGCCGGTGTAGGCCGTCATTATAAATAAGAATTTGTTCTTAACTTACTTGCCTAGTTAAATAAAGGTTAAATAAATAAATGTAAAATGACAAAGGTTGAGAGAATGCCAAGAGTGTGTAAAGCTGTCATGAAGGCAAAGGGTGGCTATTTGAAGAATCTCAAATATAAAATATATTTTGGTTACTACATGATTCCATATGTGTTATTTCATAGTTTTGATGTCTTCCCTATTATTCTACAATGTAGAAAATAGTATAAATTAAGAAAAACGCTTGAATGAGTAGGTGTTCTAAAACTTTTGACTGATAGTGTATATGTTAACACATATTGTGTGTATGTKGCAGGGCTTGCAAACTATTACGGACTACAAAAGKAAACCCAGCTGTGAGCTGCCYAGTGACGCGAGTCTACCAGACGAGCTAAATGCATTTTATGCTCGCTTCGAGGCAAGCATGCACGAGAGCACCAGATGTTCCAATGTGATCAAGACCTTTAAACAGGTCAACATTCGCAAGGCTGCGGGGCCAGACGGATTACAAGGACGTGTACTCAGAGCATGCACAGACCAACTAGCAAGTGTCTTCACTGACATTTTCAACCTCTCCGTGACAGAGTCTGTAATACCTACATGTTTCAAGCAGACCACCATAATCCCTGTGCCCAAGAAAGCGAAGGTAACCTGCCTGAATGACTACTGCCTGTAGCACTCACGTCAGTAGCCWTGAAGTGCTTTGAAAGGCTGGTCATGGCTCACATCAACACCATCCCGGAAACCCTAGATCCACTCCAATTCGCATAACGTCTCAAGAGATCCACAGATGATGCAATCTCAATCGCACTCCACACTGCCCTTTCCCACCTGGACAAAAGGAACCTATGTGAGAATGCTGTTCACCTATGTGAGAATGCTGTTCATTGACTACAGCTCAGCATTCGACACCATAGTGCCCACAAAGCTCATCACTAAGCTAAGGACCCTGGGACTAAACACCTCCCTCTGCAACTGGATCCTGGACTTCCTGACGGGCCGCCTCCAGGTGGTAAGGGTAGGCAACAACACATCTGCCACGCTGATCCTCAACACAAGGGCCCCTCAGGAGTGTGTGATTAGTCCCCTCCTGTACTCCCTGTTCACCCACGACTGCGTGGCCAAGCACGACTCCAACACCATCATTAAGTTTTCTGATGATACAACAGTGGTAGGCATGATCACCGACAACGATGAGACAGTCTATAGGGAGGAGGTCAGAGACCTGGCGGTCTGGTGCCAGGACAACAAACTCTCCCTCAATGTGAGCAAGACAAAGGAGATGATCGTGGACTACAGTAAAAGGAGGACCGAACACGCCTCCATTCACATCGACAGGGCTGTAGTGAAGCGGGTCRAGAGTTTCAAGTTCCTTGGTGTTCACATTACCAACAAACTTAATGGTCCAAACACACCAAGACAGTCAAGACGAGGGCACGACAACACCTTTTCCCCATCAGGTGACTGAAAAAATTKGGCRTGGGTCCCCAGATCCTCAAAAAGTTCTACAGCTGCACCATCGAGAGCATCCTGACTGGTTGCATTACCGCCTGGTATGGCAACTGCTTGGCATCTGACCGTAAGGCGCTACAGAGGGTAGTGCATACRGCCCAGTACATCACTGTGGCCAAGCTTCCTGGCATCCAGCACCTATATACAAGTCAGTGTYAGAGGAAGGCCCAAGAATTTGTCAAAGACTCCAGTCACCCAAGTCATTGACTGTTCTCTCTGCTACCRCACGGCAAGCGGTACCGGAGCGCCAAGTCTAKGTCCAWAAGACTCCTTAACAGCTTCTACCCCCAAGCCATAAGACTGCTGAACAATTAATCAAATGAAAACTGGAATAAATGTTGTAGATCTTAATGTTTTTCCTCATAATCCTGGACTATCGGACCACCATTTTATTACGTTTGCAATCGCAACAAATAATCTGTTCAGACCCCAACCAAGGAGCATCAAAAATTGTGCTATAAATTCTCAGACAACACAAAGATTCCCTGATGCCCTTCCAGACTCCCTCTGCCTACCCAAGGACGTCAGAGGACAAAAATCAGTTAACCACCTAACTGAGGAACTCAATTTAACCTTGCGCAATACCCTAGATGCAGTTGCACCCCTAAAAAATAAAAATTTTAAACATTTGTCATAAGAAACTAGCTCCCTGGTATACAGAAAATACCCGAGCTCTGAAGCAAGCTTCCAGAAAATTGGAACGGAAATGGCGCCACACCAAACTGGAAGTCTTCCCGACTAGCTTGGAAAGACAGTACCGTGCAGTATCGAAAAGCCCTCACTGCTGCTCGATCATCCTATTTTTCCAACTTAATTGAGGAACATAAGAACAATCCGAAATKTATTTTTGATACTGTCGCAAAGCTAACTAAAAAGCAGCATTYCCCAAGTGAGGATGGCTTTCACTTCAGCAGTAAAACATTCATGAACTTCTTTGAGGAAAAGATCATGATCATTAGAAAGCAAATTACGGACTCCTCTTTAAATCTGCGTATTCCTCCAAAGCTCAGCTGTMCTGAGTCTGCACAACTCTGCCAGGACCTAGGATCAAGAGAGACAATTAAGTGTTTTAGTACTATATCTCTTGACACAATGATGAAAATAATCATGGCCTCTAAACCTTCAAGCTGCATACTGGACCCTATTCCAACTAAACTACTGAAAGAGCTGCTTCCTGTGCTTGGCCCTCCTATGTTGAACATAATAAACGGCTCTCTATCCACCGGATGTGTACCAAACTCACTAACAGTAGCAGTAATAAAGCCTCTCTTGAAAAAGCCAAACTTGACCCAGAAAATATAAAAACTATCGGCCTATATCAAATCTTCCATTCCTCTCAATTTTTTGTGAAAAGCTGTTGCACAGCAACTCACTGCCTTCTGAAGACAAACAATGTATACGAAATGCTGGTTTTAGACCCCATCATAGCACTGAGACTGCACTTGTGAAGGTGGTAAATGACCTTTTAATGGCGTCAGACCGAGGCTCTGCATCTGTCCTCGTGCTCCTAGACCTTAGTGCTGCCTTTGATACCATCGATCACCACAGTCTTTTGGAGAGATTGGAAACCAAATTGGTCTACACGAAAAGTTCTGGCCTGGTTTAGATCTTATCTGTCGGAAAGATATCAGATTGTCTCTGTGAATGGTTTGTCCTCTGACAAATCAACTGTACATTTCGGTGTTCCTCAAGGTTCCGTTTTAGGACCACTACTGTTTTCACTATATATTTTACCTCTTGGGGATGTCATTCGAAAACATAATGTTAACTTTCACTGCTATGCGGATGACACACAGCTGTACATTTCAATGAAACATGGGAAGCCTCAAAATTGAGATATCAGCTGATGTAAGAAGGGCTATATAAATAAATGTATTTGATATTTACATTGACCCCCCCCCCCCCACACACACACACTTTGTTTTTACACTGCTGTAACTCGCTGTTTATTATCTACTTTACCCCTACCTACATGTACAACAAATTACCTTGACTAACCTGTACCCCACACAATTCACTCGGTACCGATAACCCTTGCATATAGCCTCTGTATTGTTATTTTATAGTGCTACTTTCGATTTTTTTACTTTAGTTTATTTGTAAATTTTTCGTAACTCTATTTCTTGAATTGCATTGATGGTTAAGGGCTTGTAAGTAAGCATGTCATGGTAAGGTCTACCTGTTGTATTTGGCACGTACAAATAAAAAATTATTTGATTTCATATATGGGAAATACACTACATGACCAAAAGTATATGGACACCTGCTCATCAACACAATCTTCCACTTCCAAAATTGTGTGCATTAATATGGAGTTTGTCCCCCCTTTGCTGCTGTAACAGCCTCCACTCTTCTGGGAAGGCTTTCCACTAGATGTTGGAACATTTCTGCAGGGACTTGCTTTAGCCACAAGAGCATTAGTGAGGTCAGGCACTGATGTTGGGCGATTAGACCCGGCTTGCAGTCGGCGTTCCAGTCGGCGTTCCAATTCATCCCAAAGGTGTTCGATGGGGTTGAGGTCAGGGCTCTGTGCAGGCCAATGTTACTATGGAGATTGCATGGCTGTGTGCTCGATTTTATTCACCTGTCAGCAACGGGTGTGGCTGAAATTGCCGAATCCACTCATTTGAAGGGGTGTCCACATRTTTTCTATATATAGTGTATGTTTCCACCACATATGCCCATATAAAACAAAATATAAATATATTGCCATATATTACTTTTCTTAAAGTAMGATGGGCGTGTGGTCGTTGAGTCAAATAATGCTTATGTGACAAAGTAGATTATTTTAGAACGTTGTACATGTACATTTTGTTTACACGTCTATGTAGTCTGCACTCACTGGAGTCTGAAAACACTTTCGAAAAACTATATATTTATATAACCTTACAAACATGGCGATTGCAGTGCCCATAAGTGTGTTTTCGAAGAGTTATTTTGCTGACCAGTCCTTTACAAGTGCTTTCATCCAATCCCAGTCCTGCTTTGCATAGAATGCCACACCCTCTCTATCGTCACTCAGGAGATGGTGGGCCTGTGTGAGTTTCTGGTCCTTGTCTTGGCAGGACAGGSGAAACGCTCGGATTTTCAGAATTAAAGCAACAACTGACCGAGAGGGGTACAGTAAGGAAACGGGTTCAACCAATTGCTGATTCACTTCTAAAGGTGTATCATATCAAGTATCCGTTTGGGTCTTAACTTGAGACATAACAAAGTTCTAGAATTGTTTCGCGTCATTGTATCCGAAACGAGAACCCGTTTGAGGTTCGACGGATAGATAAAGCGACAGGGTCAGACAGACTATTGTTTCCCTGTGTTTTCTGTCCAACTTCAGCCATTAACAGGGTTTACAAAAAAAAGACTGCGATATTAAAAATAAAAATAAACTTTATCCAACGCCAGAGAATAAATGGGGTAATACATGATTCCGGTAAGTTTGTTTCTTTGTTATTACTGAAGCGTGTCCGAGTGAGTGCGCCTGTGCAGTCTGACCATTTGCGCTAGTACGCCACAAAGGATCCAAATATCTGTTCCAACTTGTGAGCTGTAAAGCATTGTAAGCTGTCTTAATGTTACATTTGTAACAMTGTTAAAATTATGAGGGCTGTTTAGGCTACTATTAGCAAAGCGCCGGATATCTTTCTCTGTCGGCCACATTTGTACCTAGCATTTTTTTGTCAAGGGCTACTAGTTTGSTCGCTCACTGATTGACCCACATCATTTTGGGGAATATACATTTATAATTTCCGGAAACTAATGAGTTTCAACAGAACGCAGCATGATACATTTAGTTCSCTAATCACTTGAGTGATTTGGTTCTGGGTTCGGAGATTATATAGCCCAGCCCCTGACTGTCAGTCTCGTAAATTGGATCAGGGCCAGCGCCCGAAGGAACCAATTGGACTGCCATTTGAATTCTATAGGCGGGACCGTTTTATCAATGGGTGTTCTAGTAAATGGGTGTCACAATAAAGAATAGGCAGCTCCTGAGTTTCAAATTTGGGCAAGCTTACAATTTATCCTACATTTCTACTTATCTGCGTGTCAGTTGAGTATTTGTAAATGCAAATAAAAAGATGGACAAGTTTCAGATCAATAATTGTCACATGGTTAATCATAAAAATCTGAATGAATTAAAATGATACAAATAAAAAAGTTTAAATTTCACTAATGCAAGAGCACCAGCCTTTGCAATATGGACACATTGATTGCCTACACGGTGATCCATTGGCGGCTAAAGAAATTAGCGCATGGAACTCCGAGATAGCCTATGGGCCAATGCCGCAGTAGACCTATCACTTCCATCGTCAACTAAGTAAAATACATAGGCCTAAAGCCAATAAATAGAAACAGTACAAAATATCCTGATACATTCAGGTTCTGTTAATCCCATTAATAATCCTGATACATTCAGGTTCTGTTAATCCCATTAATATCTTTTACGTCTGTCTTGAGCTATCTCTAGTGAAGTGCAATATTGTATGAACTCAGCAGTTTGGTGTGCTCAAGCGCGCACTCTCCCTCAAAGTTATCAGGACAGAGAATCCACACACATGCTCATTGCGCACGTGTAGCACTCCAAACAAAAGACAATGATAACATTTACAAAACTCGTAAATGATGGTTATGAAATTAACCAAAMGTTGTTTCTCACAAGTGTAGCAGGTTGGGAACTCTGCAAACAACGTTTCCACTCACGAGAATGTGAACGGTAAATGACTATAATACATGCATTATCAGAAATGAATGTAGCCAAATGACTGGGATTAATGKTACATTTTACTAGGCCTACTGGTTAAATATGTAAAAGGKAATTGCTAAAAATATATAATCAAAGGGCAAACAATTCACACAATGAAACAATGAATGTGCAAGAATTGGCAGGAGACAATGGAGCACATTCTGGAAAGCTGAGTGCATGCATTCTGGGGAGCGATGCCCATATCTTTGCCAGACAATCCTTCCGTTCTAGGCCTATGCACTTGTGATTTACATTTTTATTTAACCTTTATTTAACTAGGCAAGTCCAGTTAAGAACAAATTCTTATTTACAATGATGGCGTACCCCGGCCAAACCTTAACCCGGACGACACTGGGCCAATTGTACGCTGCCCTATGGGACTCCCAATCACGGCCGGTTGTGATACAGCCTAGAATCGAACCAGGGTCTTTAGTGACACGTGATTTGTCACATGTGCCGAATACAACCGGTGTAGACCTTACAGTGWAATGCTARCTTTCAAGCCCTTTTAACCAACAATGCAGTTTTAAGAAAAAACAAGTGTTAAGTAAAAAGTAAATAAAACATTAAAAAAGAACAGTAACAAATAATTAAAGAGCAGCAGCAAAATAACAATAAAGGCTATATAGGGGGCACCGGTTAGTCAAGGTAATTGAGGGAATATGTACATGTAGGTAGAGTTAAAGTGACTATGCATAGATGATAACCAGAGTAGCAGCAGTGTAACGGGGGGGGGGAGGCAATGCAAATAGCCTGGGTAGCCATTTTATTAGCTCTTCAGGAGTCTTATGGCTTGGGGGTGGAAGCTGTTAMGTCTTTTGGACCTAGACTTGGCGCTCCGGTACCGCTTACCATGCGGTAGCAGAGAGAACAGTCTATGACTAGGGTGGCTGGAGTCTTTGACCATTTTTAGGGCTTTCCTCTGACACAGAGGTATAGACCTCTGGTATAGAGGTTCTGGATGGCAGGAAGCTTGKCCCCAGTGATGTACTCGGCCGTACGTCTACCCTCTGTAGTGCCATGCGGATGGCCTAGCATTTGCCATACCAGGCATTGATACAACCAGTCATGATGCTCTCGATGGTGCAGCTGTAGAACTTTTTGAGGATCTGAGGACCCATGCCAAGTCTTTTCAGTCTCCTGAGGGGGAATAGGCTTTGTCGTGCCCTCTTCATGACTGTCTTGGTGTGTTTGGACCATGATAGTTTGTTGGTGATGTGAACACCAAGGAACTTGAAGCTCTCAACCTGCTTCACTGCAGCCCCGATGAGAATGGGGGTGTGCTTGGTCCTCCTTTTCTTGTAGTCCACAATCATMTCCTTTGTCTTGAACACATTGAGGGAGAGGTTGTTGTCCTGGCATCACCCTATAGGCTGTCTTATCGTTGTCAGTGATCAGGCCTACCACTGTTGTCATTGGCAAACTTAATGATGGTGTTGGAGTCGTGCTTGGCCATGCAGTCATGAGTGAACAGGGAGTACAGCAGGGGACTAAGCATGCACCCCTGAGGGGGCCCCGTGTTGAGGATCAGCATGGTGGATGTGTTTGTACTTGCCTTGAAGTGAGAATAGAAGAAATTTAGCTAATCTGGTAGGCTCGTGTCACTGGGCAGCTCATGGCTGTGCTTCCCTTTGTAGTCTGTAATAGTTTGCAAGCCTTGCCACATCCGACGAGTGTCGGAACCGGTGTAGTATGATTCAATCTTAGTACTGTATTGATGCTTTGCCTGTTTRATAGTTTTGTCGGAGGGCAGAGCAGGATTTCTTATAAGCTTCCAGGTTAAAGTCCCGCTCCTTGAAAGCGGCAGCTCTTCCCTTTAGCTCAGTGCGGATGTTGCCTATAATCCATGACTTTTGGTTGGGGTTTGTATGTACAGTCACTGTGGGGATGACGTCATCGATGCACTTATTGATGAAGCCAGTGACTGTGGTGTACTCCTCAATGCCATCGGAAGAATCCCTGAACATATTCCAGTCTGTGCTAGCAAAAYAGTCCTGTAGTTTAGCGAATGATGGGGATGAGGGCCTTGTCAGGTGCAAAGGATTTACTCCAGACGTCTGACTCGTTAAAGAAAAAAAAATCTTATCCAGTATGGGGTGAATAATTGCTGTCCTGATATCTAGAAGCTCTTTTCTCGTCATAAGAGACGGTGGCAGAAACATTATGTACAAAATAAGTTACAAATAATGCGAGGAGAAAAAAACACGCACAATTGGTTAGGGGACCGTAAAATGGCAGCCATCTCCTCCAGCGCCATTTGGACAGGCAAGGAGGTACGGTTGCCCGCCCATAACGCCGGCCCAGAATTAGACCGCATATCAACTTGATCTAATTTCTCAAATACTTTGCTAATTTCATTTTGGATTAGTTTCGGCTTATTATGTTATCATAATCATCATGGAAACTCCTAGCTGGAAGGCTGCAGGGTGTGCATAATTTGTCCCAGTTATGCCCTTATTCATTCATCGTGTACACCTGATTCAGCTAATGAAGGTTCGGTATTGGCGATCGAAGTTGAATTAGATGTTAGTTCATTTTTGTCATTTAGCAGATGCTCTTATCCAGAGTGACTTACAGGAGCAATTAGGGTGAAGTGCATTGCTCAAGGGCACATTGACAGACTTTTCACCTAGTCGCCTCTGGGATTCAAACCAGCGACCTGTCTGTTACTGGCCCAATGCTCTTAATCGCTAGGCTACCTGCCGTTAGTGCCAGGCTAGGACATCCATACTGCATCCCTCCAGGACCAGGGGGGGAAAAGGACCGTATGGAACATTGGATTCAATCCAGACTTTGTAAATATATTTTTCAGGGGGAAATGTGCACATGGTGTACACACTACAGTACAATGAAATGCTTACTTCCAGGTTCCCTCTCAATAATGCTACAACAAAAGGAATATAAGAAATACCAAATATGCACTTGTTGCATTCCATAGAGTTTTCTTTGTGAATTGACAATTAACTTTTTGGTCAGATCAGGGCAGAGTTGTACATAAATTCTCCCTAATAGCCAGTCTCGAGTTTGCCTTTTGTATGAAGTCAATTGTCCAATTGCCATAGCTGTTTTATTGCTGTTTTTCAAAAAGAGATTATATTATAWAACATCTTACTCTATGAATGACCATTTTTATATACTTTTATATTTTGTCATGTATGAATCGCTTACACATGTAAAAAACATGTAAAATGTTCAATATATTTTCTCTTTCCATAGGTGTTTCTGTTGTGACTCACTGCCTCTGGTGGGGTGTCAAACTTGATTCTCAGAGGACAGAGAACTTGTGAAAAGAGGACAGAGCGCTTTGAAAAGTTGATGTAATTCTACTTTACTGTGGATATATTGCCTCACATTCCTACCGCCAAAAGGACCAACTGCACGGACAACCGGTAAAGTACGTTAATTTAAAATTTTAAAAATGCAACATTCTTGCTTGTAGAGGTCGTGAGAGCACACTTTCCTGATTCAATTGCTAATTTCAGCCCGACAGGCAAGCGATCTACCTGTTGGAGACCCCTGGACTAGACATTGGCAAACTCCAGTGCTATTTCTCATATTTGTTTGTTAGTGCGATAATCAATTTGAGCACAATGTATTTTACATCTTTGTCTTATCTCTACTAGACTGGAGTGACGTGCGGTGACACCACCGATGGCAACACACGTTGACCGTAACAGAAGAATAGGCCTGGAGGTGAATATGGAGTYATTCCAGAGTGACGTCACAAAGACAGCGTGTGAAGGAAAGGATGCCGCTCCGCGTTCCTCCAAAACTCCACACCACCAGATAACCAATGGAAAGAGCCATCTATCCTTTGACCACAATGCAACAGACAGTGATGGAGGCAAGGTCAGAGATGGTGGTGTTAGTTTCAGCACCAACCACAACTCTGTGGTGTGCCTGCCTTTGGTCTCTGAGGGCCTGAAGCTAGTATGGACACAGTCAAATCAGACACGTGAGCTTGACACCATCCAAGAGCTGATCCAGGCATTCAATGTGTTCCCATACCCAACATCTCGTGAGGTGAATGCCTTGGCACGGCACTGTGCCCTGCCTCTGGACAAGGTCAAGGTCTGGTTCATGGTGCAGAGAATCAAATACGGCATCAGCTGGGCCTCAGAGGAGATTGAGGAGACGCGTGGCAAGCTGGCCGGACCTGAGTGGACTAACGACTATGCAAATGAGAAAGAGGAGATAAAGATGAGGAAGGGGTGTGGGGAGATGTCTGTGGAAGCAGAGGACAAAGGTCAAATAAATAATGGTCTTGACTCTTCCCTGCTCCACCCAAGAAAACGAGCCAGACATGAGACTCCAGAAGACTGCAAACCAGCCTCCACCATCCGACATTTCAGTTCCTCTCTCCCACCCCCTCAGGATTCATACTACTACCGCCCTCCTGTAGACATGCCAGCAACTACCGCAACAGAGGCTTCCCTGAGCCTCTCTGAGACCTCACTTGGCTCTCCACAGCAACAACAACGCGGACGCTACAAAAAGACCAAAGCTCAGCTTGCAGTCCTTCGCAGCAGCTTCCTGCGTGAAAACTGGCCTGCAGAGACAGAGCTCCGATGCCTGCAGAATGAAACGGGCCTGAGCCGCAATGACATACGCAAATGGTTCAGCGACAGCCGGTACCAGCTTAGAAATGGGCGCGGACTGCTTAGAACATCCATGGTCTACCCTCAGCTCGTCATAGGAGAAGCAAAGGACGAGCCTCAGCAACTTCAGTCTTTTCCACGCGTAGCTCACAGGCCTCGGGATCAAGAAAATGATATTGAAGTGCAGAGAGGGGCTCAAGGGAAGGGAGCTCGCAGCAATGGGGTGAAAGATTCACATTTCTTCCAGAACTTCCTGTCAAACAGCCTGGAGACCTTTGGGGAGGGAGCAGTGGAGACGGAGGAGGACGAGGTTGCAGAGGAAGCCTCTGTTCACACTGAGACTGTTAAGGAAGAGGAGGTGAAAAAGGAAGAAAAGCCCCTACAGTTTATTAGGGGMAACAAAGACCCAGAGATTAAACAACCACCATCAGCCGTTACCATCTGCTCTTCCTCCTCCCCCTCTCATTCTACCACCCCTCCCCCTTCGACTACTGTCCCCACTATTAAGCATAGTTCCACTAGCACCAGCACCCTGCAGAAGTCTGCTCGCTCAGCCAAAGCCCCACTCACAGCCCTGTCTCTCTCCAATCCTCCCCCATCCTGGTCTCCTCTTACACCTGCTGGCCGACTACGGAAGACCAAGGAACAACTGGACATACTAAAGGAGCACTTCCTGCGCTGCCAGTGGCCTAAGAGTGAGGACTACACCCAGCTGGTAGAGCTCACAGGCTTGCCCCGTGCAGACATCATCCAGTGGTTTGGGGATACGCGCTACGCTGTTAAAAATGGGCAGCTACGCTGGGTGCAGGGGGTCCGTGAGCAATTTCTGTCTGAACTAGCCACACAGCAAAATGGCAGTGGAGTCACCGGTGGAAACGGTTCCAGTGGGATCCCTCGGGTTATGGGTAGCCGCAAACGTAAGACTCAAGCGAATGGCACCACAGCAACATCCACTGCAGATTTCCCGGACATCAAGCCGCTGGGGGTTTACCATCGCTTGACAGGGGTTCTTCATGAGAAAGACCTTGATGCCCTTTGCAAAAAGTCACGAATGAGCTACCAGCAGGTGCGAGACTGGTTTGCATCTCAGGAGAGCAAGGAAATTGACCCMGAAACCAATGTCACTGATTGAGATGAGGAACTTGTGGGCGGATAAGGGTTGGAAATCAGCACTCTCTCTTTTTACAGAGGACAAGACTGATCATGTCTTACGCAGAACGATGACGCTCATTAGTTACAAAAACGTTTCATATTGAATTGACTTTGCTTTAATGTGAGCAGGTGTGACTCTTAAATGCTTACGGTCTTTGTAGTGTAAGCACAGATCTGGTGACTGTGCTGAATTATTGCTGCATTCAGTGTTTTTTCTCATAAGCTTGGTCTTGAAGTCCTACTTGTGCTGCCTGCCTACTATAGGACAGTACCTAGTGCACTGGTTCAATTCCCCCACCCCCTTATGTTTGTGTGTTATGATATAATTTGTAGTCCAGTATTGTAGCAAAATATAATTAACTGGATGTAAAGTATGTATTTGTTGGAGCTCCTTAGGTAGTGTAGTTCTCCATTTTTTAGAAGTGAAACTGCACTGTGGAAACCTAAATAGAACAATTTATGAGCCTTAGGGTAAAGACACTGACTAATCACTGAAAGTAGTAATCATTCATTTACAACCTACAATTCCTTTTCACTAGATTAACAAACTGGACATTAACAATTTATCCTACTAAATAGACACGTTGCACTTGAATTTTTTAACCCTGACATTTTAGCTGCCATAATGATAATGTACATTAAATGTATTCCTTTTTTATAAAAGTTTGAATTCCTATTCAAATTGTTATGCAGTTTGCACTGAGCGACAGATGTTTTAAAGTGAAGTTCAATGTCCATGCAGACCACACACGTTTAAAACATTTTGATCAACTGAATTGCACTCTTTGGTCCTGTAAAATCCTGTATTTTTTKGGCCTCTGCTCACCTCTCAAAATGAATTATGTTCTGAAGGGCTGCAATGTAGGCTTATTTTATTGTTTTGTGTACAGTTTATTTCCCCTTGTTCATACCCCAGATTGCTGGGGGTAGAGTATTCTGCCTATATCGAGCATTTGTGTGAATAGAATGATTAGGTGCACAGAAGTCACTGGAATTGTGTAATCCAACCAAATTCAAAGTTCAGTCATAGAAGTAATAGCTTGGCTTAGTCCACTATAATCCAAAGCAATAACTAGTGTTTTGTGCAGGCCATTTCCTATGCCGCAGAGATTAAAAAACATGCACATGTGTCATTCAAACAGGTATACTAGAAAGTATTTAATCAACATTTTCTAGTGTAGAAGTTTGTTCTGTTAGCTATGAGAAGATTACAAGTGGAAGTACAAGAATACTGAGGAGAAATGTTAATGTCCTATTACACTTGTCACATTGCAGCCTTCTGTTGTAAACAGTTTTTTACATTTGTACTTCACTGGATAGATGGCACTCATTTTCATAAATTAATGTTTGTTAAATTTCTAATTTGCCCTACTGCGTCACTAGAAACAAGTAAAAAAACATATTTGCAAATGTGTGAATGTTTTCTTGTTTGTGTGAACTGGTTCGAGGGAGGCCTTTCATTCCCTGAATTTTCTGAGATGGGGGTCAGCTTTTCATCACAGATGGTGCAGAAAGAGGTGCAGAAAGAGGTAAGAACTATGCCAAAATACTTAGTTGTCTTTTGGCTTAATGTTATGTTAGGTCACACACTGAAATCGATCAGAATTTATCAATTGGATCTCAGTTTTGTCATTGACGAAATGTAATTTTAATTCCAAAGTGGTTTACTTGCCATTTCTGAAAGGATTTGCAGAGTGTAGTGATAACCCAGTTAAGAACTGGAATTGGATAATGTTAGTCAGATTCTCAGACCTGAGAATGGAGGAGAGAGGTCTGCTCAGTCTTAACTACTACAACTTTCAATGATGCACCGTGGAAATCAACTGATATTAATTTACCGGATGGGAGTGTTAATAATGGTGGGTGTCCCTATGAGGAGAGATAAAAACAATTAACATTTCAGTCCCAAGTGATTTACAGAAAAATAAAGTATTGTTCCTTGAATGGATAACCATGGCATGCTAAGACAATTTTGTGCCAATCTTTTACCGTCTGTATGTGGACTTAAAAAATATATATATTGTTACCAATCATGAGAAACAGTAGTAGAATGAATACACACTGAACAAAAATATAAACGCAACATGTAAAGTGTTGGTCCCATGTTTCATGAGCTGAAATAAAAGATCTCAGTAATTTTCCATATGCACAAAAATCTTATTTCTCAAATGTTGTGCACAATTGTGTCTACATCCTTGTTAGTGAGTGTTTATCCTTTGGGAAGATCATCCATCCACCTGACAGGTGTGGCATATCAAGAACCTGATTAAACAGCATTATTACACAGGTGCACCTTGTGCTGGGGACAAGGACACTAAAATGTGCAGTTTTGTCAGACAACACAGTGTCGCAGATGTCTCAAGTTGAGGGAGCTTGCAATTGACATGCTGACAGCAGGAATGTCCACCAGCTGTTGGCAGATACTTGAATTTCTTTACCATAAGCCACCTCCAAYGTAGATTTTATTTTTTTGTAGGACAGCCAACCGGTCTCACAACTGGAGACCATGTGTATGGCGTTGTGTGGGTGAGCAGTTTGCTGATGTCAACATTGTGAACAGTTCCCCATGGTGGTGTAAGCTACGGACAATGATCAGAATTGCATTTTACCGATTGGCAATTTGAATGCACAAAAATACAGTGAAGAGAGGCACGTTTATTTTTAAAGGTAACTAACCAACAGATGCATATCTGTATTCCCAGTCATGTGAAATTCATAGATGAAGGCCTAATGAATTTATTTCAATTGACTGATTCCCTCATAAGAAACTAACTCAGTAAAACATTTGAAATTGTTGYGTTTAGGTTGTTGTTCAGTGGTACAGTTTGGTAATTTTTTTACGGTTAGAAATTATACCATTTGAACATGGCAATGTGTGAAAATAATGGTTGTGGAAGATCCTTTTTTGAAAACAGATCAAGTAATCTGGTGTGTACCACTCACTGAAGCTACCACGCTCGTGCAGAGAGCTCAGGCTGGAGATTGATGTGGCAGAACCAGGCGGAGTCTGGGAGCAGGCAGGATTGAGACCATAAGCAAATGCATTACTGGAGGAAAGAGTTAGTCAGCTGCAGAAGGATGTCAAGACAGAGGACAGGGACATGAAACCTGCTTCAGCAAAGAAGGAATGGAAATTCACTGTAAGGGTGAGTAGAGTTTCTGTCTCTGACCCTCCCCTKGGATTCAGCAGAGCCTGGGTGTGTCAAACAGTTATTGACGGGTGAAAACATCTCTGAATTGAATAAATTGAGACCATATAGTACATTGTTTGACAGACTATTTTGTTAGTACGCATACAGATGTAGGATCTTCATTTTTGGCAGTTTGCTACAGCATGAAAATAATCATGCAATAACAGGACATGGATTATATGGATTATGACTCAAATCTGAAATCTGAAAGTGGAAATGACAAACGTCAGAAGCCTTTTCAAACCTCAATTACACTAGAAGTTTTACATTTCCTGCATTGAAGAAATCCTGCAACAGGGTGATCAAATTAAGATCCTACATCTGTACATGCCTGTCTGCAACCATATATCTTCTRTCTAATAGGATGTGAGCGAGGGGTGGCTGTAAGAGTAAGGATAGATACAGAACGTTGCACACCATTGCTCATCATCTGAGGTTTAAAATGGATTTCCCCATGGGGATTCATTTAAATTKTATTGTCATGTTAAGTTCTCTAAGATGCATCTAACCACAACCCATCAGTGTTCGCCATTACCTGGGGAGATGACAGCCAATGGTAGACATACTTTTGACACTGCTTGGGGAAACAGATCCCAGTTGTCAGTAAACACTTTGAACTCATGAGATAATAAGGACAGCATATTGAAAGGCAATATGTGATAAATAGTAGAGACCCCCCCCCAAAAAAGTGTAATATACAGTCAGAAGTTAACATGCACTTAGGTTGGAGTCATTCAAAATAATTTTTCAACCACTCCACACATTTCTTGTTACCAACTATAGTTTTGGCAAGTCGGTTAGGACATCTACTTTGTGCGTGACACAAGTAATTGTTCCAACAATTGTTTACAGGGAGATTATTTCACTTATAATTCACTGTATCACAATTCCAGTGGGTCAGAAGTATACATACAATAAGTTGACTGTGCCTTTAAACAGCTTGGGAAATTCCCGAAAATTATGTAACGGCTTTAGAAGCTTCCGATAGGCGAATTGACATCATTTGAGTCAATTGGAGGTATTTCAAGGCCTACCTTCAAATTCAGTGCCTYTTTGCTTGACATCATAGGAAAATCAAAAGAAATCAGCAATGACCTCAGAAAAACAATTGTAGACCTCCACAAGTCTGGTTCATCCTTGAGAGCAATTTCTAAACACCTGAAGGTATCACGTTCATCTGTACAAACAATGGTACGCAAGTATAAACACCATGGGACCACAMAGCCGTCATACYGCTCAGGAAGGAGAGGCATTCTTTCTCCTAGAGATTAACGTACTTTTGTGCGAAAAGTGCAAATCAATCGCAGAACAGCAAGGACATTGTGAAGATGCTGGAGGAAACAGGTACAAAGTATCTATAACCACAGTAAAACGAGTCCTATGTCGACATAACCTGAAAGGCCGCTCAGCAAGGGAGAAGCCACTGCTCCAAAACCGCCATAAAAAAGCCAGACTAAAGTTYKCAACTGAACATGAGGACAATGATCGTACYTTTTGGAGCAATGTCCTCTGGTCTGATGAAACAAAAAAATAACTGTTGACATAATGACCATCGTTATGTTTGGAGGAAAAAGGGGGAGTCTTGCAAGCCGAAGAACACCATCCCAACCGTGAAGCACGGGGGTGGCAGCATCATGTTGTGGGGGTGCTTCGCTGCAGGMGGGACTTGTGCACTTCAAAATCGATGGCATCATGAGGGAAGAGGAAAATGTGGATATATTGAAGCAACATCAATCAAGAAGTTAAAGCTTGGTGGAAAATGGGTCTTCCAAATGAACAATGATCCCAATATATTTTTTAAGTTGTGGCAGAATTGCTTAAGGACAACAAAGGCAAGGTATTGTAGTGGCCATCACAAAGCCCTGAACTCAATAGAACATTTGTAGGCAGAACTGAAAAAGCATGTGCGGGCAAGGAGGCCTACAAACCTGACTAAGCTACACCAGCTCTGTCAGGAGGAATGGGCCAAAATTATCCCAACATAGTAGGAAGCTTKTGGAAGGCTACCCGAAACATTTGACCCAAGTTAAACAATTTAAAAGGCAATGCTACCAAATACTGAGTGCATGTAAACTTCTGACCCACTGGGAATGTGATGAAATCAAASCTGAATTATTCTCTATTGACATTTCATTCTTACTAAAGTGGTGATCTTAACTGACCTAAGACATGTAATTTTTACTAGGATTAAGTGTCAGGAATTGTGAAAAACTGAGTTTAAATGTATTTGGCTAAGGTGCATGTAAACTTCCAACAATATCTACTTCATAGAATCTGAAAGGGAAGGGGTGGCATTTGGGTAACTTGTCACGAATCCCTTTGATTTGCACCGAGTTGGGTGAATTTGACTTGTGATTTTTACACTTCACTTTCGGAATAATCTCCACGGCACAAACTGGTTCCTCTTGGTCAATTCAAAAGGGCCGATTGAGGACCTTTAACGGAAGAATGTTTGGTTTTCTATGATTGCGTACAGGGATTGTCTACAGTAAGACACCTTGGTAAAGAAAGGTTATATAAAACTGGAAGACGTGGGGAAGAACTGGAGAGCCATGTCAGTGATTGTACCTATAAGCTGAGTGTTGTGGCTCAGGCTTCTTGTTGCAGCCAAGTACAACTAAAAACTTGTGAACTCCGCACTTAAGAAAGTTGCCTTCCCTGCTGGGACAATTGTAGGTCTCTCCAGATAATTTATTTCCACTTCAACTGCTTTGTCATGCTTTCACAACTGCAGGCATCGTCAGGGCACTAGTTAAAGTCTATTTCAGAAACACTAGCACCCATCTAGTGTGGCTCAGTCGTGAAACATAATGGCCGATCTCTTATACACATCTAGAAAGTCTATTTCAGAAACACTAGCACCCATCTAGTGTGGCTCAGTCGTGAAACATAATGGCCGAGGCATAATACCAGGACTACTCTGCCAATGCAGCGGTGCTACGACTGGAGGTATAGGAGTGTACTTAAGCCTCGTCAGGTTAGAACAGGAACACAATTTTAACAGTGGGTTTCTGCTCTGTAAGCATAGTTGAATTGTCCAAGCTCTATCATGTTATAATTTACTGTCACTGCATCCTCCATCACCGCACAATTTTAACCACTGACCTGCTCGCAAAACCAAGTTGAACTTCCACCCAGTATAGCTTTAGATGCTTAATGAGAGACTAAACCAAAGAACCATTGTAAGTATTAAAGATTTATTTCAAATTAAGTCAGACACTACAGAGTCAGGCATGCATGGTAGATGRCTGCCCACCTCCCAGGAGTCACAGCTGGCCTCCGGTTCAGACCTGAAACAAATACAAGAAATTACTTACAGGTCAAAGAMATAATGCATATCCAACAAGAAACTTTCAAATGTTCATTGGGGAGGGATAAAAGCAAACCCATGCAATCTTCTCAGGCCGGTAATTGTCAGTGACTACAAGTGGTCCAATAAGACCGGCATTTTTAGTTATTCCACGTTGCCCTGAAAATATGAAGTTGTAACATTTAACCTGATTGCTGGACACAGAAATTAAGGCATCCCAATCTATTGCCCTGGGACAATAAGTAAACATTTTAGTGGGGTGCACAAAGTATAGTAGTACCTGATGCAATTCCACGCGTCTTCCGGGACTCACAGCTGGAGTCACAGCAGCCACAGAGGGTACTATGGTAGGGGTCATCAATGAGCACCCAACTGGAGGGGGAAAACAAGCACATGAAACCAGAGTAGTAATCAGTTACTACTTTAACTTACTAAAAGTACCTCTAAAATATTTAATTTGTAACGTGTAGGCATTATTCTTTTTACCCATGCCCTTTCACATAGTGGCAGGCCTTCTTCCTTGTGTCAAGGCCACTGGGGTCCCAAGCCAAAAGATTGCAGTGAATATACACCTGAGATGAGATTAAGGACATTACTGCACATTTAAGAGGTGTCAAAAATGTCAATCATGTAGATTARTACACTCACTTCCTTGCCAACGGCGAACTTGAAGGCTTGCAGAGACAAACGGATTTCAGAGGCTTTCTGTCTTGGTTCAAACTTTGAATTTGAAGTCTTGCTAGCGACAAGACAYCTGAGGAGAACAAAACATKCCAATCACTAATGATTTTTTGCACAAATCCAGATTCACCTGGAGCAAAAGCACTAACAGCATCCTGCTGTATAGCCCAGTGGTACATACCCCGTGGTGATGATGGGGTGCACCGGGCCCTCAGACTGCAGCTCTGGTGTTGTGGTTGCCACACACTCCTCCAACAGTAGCAGCAAGGGCTGATGGACCATCTGCTCCACTGCTGCAGAGATGTAGATGAAGGAGCCCAGGGGATATTCCCTAGACAGATGTGGTCCAGAGAAGTCATCTGTAGGATACATATCATGTGGTTAAGCTYACATCTACAGGATTCAAGTTGTATACTTCAGGCAGTGTCAAACCTACCCTTCATAAGTTCCATGTGGAAGACTAGATCTCCTTGACCATATGTATGAAACACTGGGTCAAATATGCGAGGCGCCCAGTCTGCAGGCCTACACAGACCCGGGAAATATGTTAAACATTTAGCCAAGAGTCAGTTGTTCATGGTTAAAATTGTTCTAGTCCAGCATTAGGACACTTGAGGCAACATCAATAAAATAGAAACATTTATTCTTGAGTACGCAAACAGCCACAAATCACCTTTCATAGGCACAAACCACTGGATGAGAGAAAGACYTCAGTTGAGCTTTGGGACCAGACATATAGGTCAGCTCATTCATGTACATCAATGTGTCCCCAGTCACCTGTAGTGAGGTAGAAGGGATAGGGGTTAAACACCACTGCTGACGGCCAAATATACATGATATCACTTATGCTAAAACCTACCAGTCTCCTGAAGTTACAGTCACTGAGTTCCACTTGAAACATGGCCTCCCCAGCAGAGATACTGCTTGGATAACAGCCTCCCAGCCGGAGGAGTGAGGTGTCCATCTGTGACTGGGCCGCCCCCCATCTCAGGGTGACTGAGTCACGGCCACAGTCCACCTTCAGATCTGCCAGGAGGAAAATAAGAGGCTGTCTATTTATAGTCTCAAATATAAAACGCWACTTCGGCTACGTTGCCATTCGTTTTTTGAATGTCAATGCCCACTTCCAAAACAGAATGCACAAAGAAAATAATATAACACATTACCATCCTGTGCCACAATGGTCGCAACAGCCATGCCTAGGAGGACCGCACTGTGCCAAAAGTAAGCCTTCATGACTAAATAGTATTCATTGAATGACAATGTTCAGTTGAAGAGACTTATTTATACCTGCCAGCAAGCACTCAAGTTAATCACTGTCATCAGTGTGTTTGCTGTTAACAACCTCCAGCTGCAGGTGATCAATCACTGATTTGGAAATCATTATGAACTCATCCAATTCTCCTAACTTATTTATTATCAGATAGGCTGCATTGACACAGGCAATCCAATTCAGATCTTATTTTTCACTTGTTTGATTTTTGACCAATAAGATCAGCAATGAAAAAKAGCTATTGTGAAAAGATCTAATGTGATTGGTCAAAAGACCAATTACTGGGRAAAAAATACCATTATTGGGCTGCCTGTGTAAAGCAGCCATAGTTCCTAAAGCAAAAGGATCAGTTGGTTTTCATTGCAACGATATCGTTGAACAGTAACATCAAGCACATGTAATCTTGTGCAGATTTAATATTGTGCAATATAAAACTGAGATAGTGGTTTCTATCGGTAAAGAAAATGGTTAAAAACTGAAACCTTTTATTATGGTGGAGTGCTTTCACTCAGTCATGTCAGATCAGTGATTAGCTCATGGAAAGAAGCAAACAATAATGCATGTTCAAAGTATTTGTACAGGGACAGAAAGATTAGCCTCGTAGAACCAACTTCTCTGGTTATTAACAGCCTATGTGGCATTGATATGAGTCAGAAACATTCATAATCGTGTCAAAATGGACTACAAAGTGTACATAGGATCAATTTGGTCATAAAGTCAGTCTCGTCCAAAACAAGATTTGGAAGTGAGTACGTCACAATGGGTTGGGTATGGATTACTTGCATGCCCACTTTKGCCAATGATGTCCAGTTGCCCAGAGACYATAAGGTGTGGTCCGCCACCCAGCTGCCATGTGTTGTGGACATGTTGTCAAGTCTGCAACRTACGGTGAGGTATTGCTGCCACTCATTTATACAATTATTACGAGATAAGATCACGTTATTACAAAATAATTAAATATCTCGTTATAACGAAATAAGCCATTAGCTCATTATTACGAGAAAGATGACATTACTATGAAATAATCTGGTTGCACGTTATGAGAACTATTCTATGCCTTTATTATGCTGAAAYGTTAGCAAAGGCTACTGGGCAGGCTTGGCTTCCTCTCATGCACAGGTTGACATTATGAGTTGGTCAACTTTTATTTTCTCCTCGGTTTTAGGCATTGGGAGATATTAGTGTCACTGTTCAACTATTGTCTTTCTCTCTCTTTGAGTCAACTACTCAACACATTTTATGCACTGCAGTGCTAGCTAGCTGTAGCTTATGCTTTCAGTAGTATAATCATTCTCTGATCTTTTGATTGGGTGGACAAATCAAATCAAATCAAATGTTATTTGTCACACACATGGTTAGCAGATGTTAATGCGAGTGTAGCGAAATGCTTGTGCTTCTAGTTCCGACAATGCAGTAATAACCAACGAGTAGTCTAACCTAACAATTTCACAACAACTACCTTATACACACAAGTGTAAAGGAATTAAGAATATGTACATAAAGATATATGAATGAGTGATGGTACAGAACGGCATAGGCAAGATGCAGTAGATGGTATCGAGTACAGTATATACATATGAGATGAGTAATGTAGGGTATGTAAACATATAAAAGTGGCATTGTTTAAAGTGGCTAGTGATACATGTATTACATCAAGATGGCAAGATGCAGTAGATGATATAGAGTACAGTATATACATATACATTATATTAAGTGTCATAGTTTAAAGTGGCTAGTGATACATGTATTACATCAAGATGGCAAGATGCAGTAGATGGTATAGAGTACAGTATATACATATGAGATGAGTAATGAAGGGTATGTAAACATTATATGAAGTGGCATTGTTTAAAGTGGCTAGTGATACATTTTGATCATACATTTTTACATTGTTAAAGTGGCTGGAGTTGAGTCAGTATGTTGGCAGCAGCCACTCAATGTTAGTGGTGGCTGTTTAACAGTCTGATGGCCTTGAGATAGAAGCTGTTTTTCAGTCTCTTGGTCCCTGCTTTGATGCACCTGTACTGACCTCGCCTTCTGGATGATAGCGGGGTGAACAGGCAGTGGCTCGGGTGGTTGTTGTCCTTGATGATCTTTATGGCCTTCCTGTGACATCGGCTGCTGCGCCTTCTTCACCACGCTGTCTGTGTGGGTGGACCAATTCAGTTCAGTCTGATGGTACGCCGAGGAACTTAAAACTTACTACCCTCTCCACTACTGTCCCGTCGATGTGGATAGGGGTGCTCCCTCTGCTGTTTCCTGAAGTCCACGATCATCTCCTTTGTTTTGTTGACGTTGAGTGTGAGGTTATTTTCCTGACACCACACTCCGAGGGCCCTGTAGGCCGTCTCGTCGTTGTTGGTAATCAAGCCTACCACTGTAGTGTCGTCTGCAAACTTGATGATTGAGTTGGAGGCTGCATGGCCACGTAGTCGTGGGTGAACAGGAGTACAGGAGAGGGCTCAGAACGCACCCTTGTGGGGCCAAGTGTTGAGGATCAGCGGAGTGGAGATGTTGTTACCTACCCTCACCACCTGGGGGCGGCTCGTCAGGAAGTCCAGTACCCAGTTGCACCGGCGGGGTCGAGACCTAGGGTCTCGAGCTTGATGACGAGTTTGGAGGGTACTATGGTGTTAAATGCTGAGCTGTAGTCGATGAACAGCATGCATGAACAACATGTCAGTTCATGCTGCAAGAGCTCTGATAGGTTGGATGACGTCCTCCGGAAATGATCATAATTACTGTTTATGGATGGGGTGAAAACCATGAGCCTCCTAGGTTTTGTATTGAAGTCAATGTACCCAGAGGAGGACAGAATCTAGCTGTCCTCCGGCTACACCATGGTSCTACCCTATAGAGTGCTGCTGAGGCTCCGGTAGACATTCATTGAAAAACAGTGTGTTTTACTCAATTATTTGGTGATGTAAATATATTTAGCATAGTGTTATCCCAAAATTATAACTTTTTTAATGTTTCACTATTATTATTTGTATGAAATACACTSAGGAAGATGGTCCTCCCCTTCCTCCTYTGAGGAGGCTCCACTGGTGTGAGGTGTATACTTTTGTTTAAGACTACCAAGAAACACTCTGTGTGACCCTGATTAAGCACACCACAGTGAAATGTTTAATAACAGCCACACCAAACCTTCACAAAAGTTTCTCAACTTTATTAGGGTAATATCAAAAGTAAGTCAAGCTATTGTTTACAGGGAAAATACGAGCAGGCTATTACATTGCAGCAAACACAGCATTACAGTTGGAACTTAATTTGGCCAAAGAAAATGGCTCAACAGAATGAAGCAAAACATGCTTTCCTGAATAACTGGGTGTCACCTGTCTTGATCAATGAGAATATTTGAAATAGATAAGATTGCGACATACACATTGTTGGATTACGTCATGGAGCCAAACATTTATTTAATTTAATAATATAGCATTTAAGTCAGGAAATGAGTAAGTGTATCGCCAAATAAAAGTTGGTCAAATTCTTTGTGCTCTGCTTTACACCCCTCAAACTAAACTCTGGACCTCGAAGCCAGTTCCACAAAGTTTTTTATTGTTTAGAGACCTGGGACACCGGGTGGGTGCATTTAATTATCATGTAGAACAGAAAACTAGCAGGTTTCGCACCTCGTATGGTAAGAGTTGAATAGCCATGCTTTACACTACCAAAGTAATGGCTATCAGCCAGCTGGAACAGTAGTAATGGTCTCACTAGCCCAGGGTCCCCCAACTGGCGGCCCGCGGTTGATTTTATGTTGCCCCCCAAGTTTTCTGTGCAAAAGAAATAGATTTATTATTATTTTTTATTATTATTGTTGGACATAAAATACATAAAAGACTGTAAAAACACCTGAAAATCAGCTCCAAGTGATTTTAATTTTGGAAATCTGTTACAAAGTATTCTCACGCATAATAGAGAAATATACAGTATGTGAGCGTATACAAATGTAAGCAAGTTTGGAATTATTCTGTTTTAGTTAAATATTTTATCCGTATGGGCTTCTTGCTGTCAATTTGCAGTTTGCAAATGATTTGTAATTATGTTACTGCAGTACAACTCCAGTTAGAGTGCAGTATAACTGCAATATGTTGCAACTACCATCCACTCAAGAAAAAAATTGTCTCGAGGTTGAATCTAGTTAATGATCCCTGCACTAGCCGATGTTTTCATGATGGAAACACTTGAGTAAATGAGGGATACAAAATGTATTGAAAGCAGGTGCTTCCACACAGGTGTGGAAAAAGGGCAAAAAGATCATCAAGGACATCAACCACCCGAGCCACTGCCTGTTCACCCCGCTATCATACAGAAGGCGAGGTCAGTACAGGTGCATCAAAGCTAGGACTGAGAGACTGAAAAAGGCCATCAGACTGTTAAATAGCCATCACTAACACATTAGAGGGTGCTGCCTATATACACAGACTTGAAATCATTGGCCACTTTAATAAATGGAACACTAGTCACTTTAATGATGTCACTTTAATAATGTATATACTGTATTGTATTCCATTCTACTGTATCTTAGTCTATACCGCTCTGACATTGCTCGTCCATATATTTATATATTCTTAAATCATCATTCCGTTACTTAGATTTGTGTGTATTTGGTATATGTTGTGAAATTGTTACTTGTTAGATATTACTGTACTGTCGGAGCTAGAAATACAAGCATTTCGCTACACCCATAATAACATCTGCTAAACACGTGTATGTGACCAATACAATTTGATTTGAGTTAATTAATCAATTAACATCTTATCATGCTTAGGGTCATGTATAAAAATGCTGGGCAGGCCATTATTTTGGCTCCCATGGCTATGCTCCCATAGGATGAAGATGCCCCCATTCACAGGACACGAGTGGTAACTGAATGGTTTGATGAGCATGAAAACGATGTAAACCATAAGCAATGGCCATCTTAGTCACGAGCTCTCAACCCAATTGAACATTTACGGGAGTTTCCGGAGTGGCGCATGAGACTGCGTTTTCCGACACCATCAATAAACATAAAATAATGGAATTTTTAGGATAGGTTCTGTTTGGCTTAGCACCGAATTTACGACCAACCTTAACTTGGCGATACTATCTCCGTTCTCGATACAGCCAAACATGTATCTTCTAAAATGTCAGTGTCCAGTTGCAGGTGGTTTGTTTGAATTTTGAAAATGCTCCAGTATTAAAATACTGTAAATGATTGTTTTGCTCCATGAAGTAATCCAACAATGTGTATGCCGCCATTCAAATCTTCTGTCATTGATCGAGACAGGCGAGAGTCATCATGACATGAGGCACTTTGGGGTGGACTCACCTGTCTTTATTAATAAGAGAAGATTTGAAAAAGACAAGATGGGGGCGTACACATTGTCTGATTACTTCATGGAGCAATGAAAAAATATATATTTTCATAACATGCATCTTCTAAAATGTCTGTGTCCAATTCCAGGTGGCTCATGAACCACCTGAAATTGGACACGGACATTTTAGAAGATGCATGTTTGGCCAAATCGAGAACGAAGATATTATCGCTTAGTTAATGTTGGTCAAAAATGATCTGTGCTAYGCCAAACAGTACCTGTCCTGTAACGACTAATGGAGCATCAATCTGCTAGCTAGATTTGAACCAGTTGTGGGCAGCATCTCCTCTTCTAGGGTATCTGAGTCACACTCACCATTAAGGATTGCAATGTGGAAAACCAATCCTCCATGAGCCTCGGCAATACCAGATGCAGGGATAGGTAGCAGGGGCATCCACCCCTCTGGTCTACAAACAACGGGGAATGTTTGGATTAATTATTTGAGTTGAAAAGGTGACAAAAGCTAAACTGGATTAACACTGCACCCCATAGATAGTTACCTTTTGTAAACACACAATTGGGTGATTCAATAGCAGCAGGTTTAGGCCTTAAGTCAGGTCTGTTAGTCAGGTTGGTTGAATATATATATGTTTATTTCCAGTCATCTGGGGAATAGGAGGAACAGTCTTTGAGGGATCCAAGATAGCATACATTGGGTCAATATACAGTGCCCATGACTTTTTCCACATGTTGTTAGGTTACAGCCTTTTCTAAAATTGAGTAAATAGTTTTTTCCCCTCATCAATTTACACACAATACCCTATAATGACAAAGCAAAAACAGGTTTAAAGAAATTTTTGAAAATGTACAGATATGTACATAAGTATTCAGACCATCGAGTCTTCTTGGGTATGACGGTACAAGCTTGGCACACCTGTATTTGGGGAGTTTCTCCCATTCTTCTCTGCAGATCTTCTCAAGCTCTGTCAGGTTGGATGGGGAGCGTTGCTGCACAGCTATTTTCAGGTCACTCCAGAGATGTTTGATCGGGTTCAAGTCCGGGCTCTGGCTGGGCCACTCAAGGACATTCAGAGACTTGTCCCGAAGCCACTCCTGCGTTATCTTGGATGTGTGATTAGGGTCGTTGTCCTGTTGGAAAAGAACCCCCAAAATAATTGTTCATATTTCATACACAACGTTGTAGATGGAAACTTCGTACATGTAGTGTGTATACTTTTCAAGTTACAGTATTTCCTTTATATTTCCTTTTTTTTGTAAGGATGCTGGCTTTGTTGTTGTTCTGTGGGTTCATGCCTGTGCTAGACTAGTTATTCTCTGGCTTAACGTTACTACTTAGCTATGTTGACCGTGGTGGTTGGCTGGCTAGGCTAGCTAACAGGCTAAAATAAAAAAAAATAGCTAGCTGGCTTGCTGGCTAGGATAACTGCATATACCGGTAACATTATTTGATAACTGGTTAGATTGCATATTTCCAAAACTTTAGTTTACATTAATGTAGCTGTAAGCTATCAACTGGCTGACTCACGCAGTGCTAACATAACATTATCAGGCTGGTAGGGCTAACTTTAGCAGGCTTGTAGGGCTAACATTAGCAGGCTAGTTGGCTAGCAACCCTGCAAGGTGATTTGTAATAATAAATTCATTGAGTATTTACTTGTATGTTGGCTGAAAATGTAATTGAAACAAGTAGTCATGAGGGCAAATGATTTGGTTTAATTTGAAGTTATTTCTGTTGGAGTTTATATTATAGGGAATAAGCTGGCTTGCCGGGTACTCCATATTACGTCACACCCCTCAAATGTTTTTTCCGGCATGACATCGGCATTCTTTGGAATTCTGATCAGTTTGATATAATAACTAAAAAAATAGAAAAGTGAGGTTTAACTTTGCATTGGGACTTTTGATTCTAATGAAAATCCATATGTTACATGTGGTTAAGTTTATTAAATATATTTTTTAATCATCACTGTATGTCTAATAAATCAATGTGTGTGTTTATTTCATGAAATTAACTCAAAATACATTTGTAATCATTTATTTCCCTGAGCCTCCTTTTGTCATTGAAATGCTCAGTCTGATCGTGTGGGCGTGTTGATAATTTTTAAAATGTATTTACATAGGATCATCTAGACTCTAGCGAGCCTACCCCATTTGCCCTTTAAAGTAGAAGGATACATATGCAAATAAAAATTACTGGTTATTGGTCAGAATAATCAGATCAGATTGTGGGCCAAAAACTATCCCATCTGAAGAGGCTGAAATTCCAGGCACTTTTTTCCCAAAAAGAGCTCACACTGAAAGGCCATTACCATCATTCTCACAATTTCAGAGTGTTATTTCGATCTCATAGTATGGAAATATCTTCTTTCTTTTTTCTTACAGGAAAATCACGTTTTTGTCTGCGCTGCCCCTGTAAGATAAAGCACATCTCAATAGGTGGTCCAGGTCAGACATGACATGGCACAAGTGGCAGGGTGGGCCTTTCCTCTTTTGTTCTCCTCAAGGGGGAGGCTGATGACATCACATTTGACCATCAGACCAACTCCTTGAATGCCTACTCCTTGAAGTTTGCAGTTGTTTTTAAAAAACAGTATTTTGCTCAAAACATTTGTGTGTGTACTTTACTGTATTTATACCAGCGTTGGGCTCAATTAGAATTAGGCAGTAAATTCAGGAAATAATCTAAAATTATAATTAAATAATAAAAAAAGGGCATTTATTTTCAATGACTGAAAAGTATAAGCTATTTATTTCAAAACAGGGCCGGCTCCAGGCATAAGCGACATAATTGGTCACTTAGGACCCCATAAAAACCCCATGAATGGAACTCAGTCGGGGTCTCAATTTACTGTTGTGAGATCAAGAAGCTAAACAGCATTATTACACAGGTGCACCTTGTGCTGGGTACAAAAGGACACTCAAATGTGCAGTTTTGTCAGACAAATTTGTAAGTCGCTCTGGATAAGAGCGTCTGCTAAATGACTTAAATGTAAATGTAAACACAATGTCGCAGATGTCTCAAGTGGAGGGAGCTTGCAATTGACATGCTGACAGCAGGAATGTCCACCAGCTGTTGGCAGATACTTGAATTTCTTTACCATAAGCCACCTCCAACGTAGATTTTATTTTTTTAGTAGGACAGCCAACCGGTCTCACAACTGCAGACCATGTGTATGGCGTTGTGTGGGTGAGCAGTTTGCTGATGTCAACATTGTGAACAGTTCCCCATGGTGGTGTAAGCTACGGACAATGATCAGAATTGCATTTTACCGATTGGCAATTTGAATGCACAAAAATAGAGTGAAGAGAGGCAAGTTTATTTTCTTCTGGCTGTGCGGATGGAGATTATAACAGAACATGGCCAAGTGTTCAAATGTTCATAGATGACAGCAAGGTCAAATAATAATAATCACAGTGGTTGTCGAGGGTGGAACAGGTCAGCACTCAGGAGTATGTCAGTTGGCTTTTAATAGCCAATCATTTAATAGCCGCAGGCAGAACAGTTGAAACTGGAGCAGCAGGACGGCCAGGTGGACTGGGGACAGCAGGAGTCATCAGGCCAGATAGTCCTGAGGCATGGTCCTAGGACTCAGGTCCTCCGAGAGAGAAGAAAGAAAGAAAGAAAGAAAGAAAGAAAGAAAGAAAGAAAGAAGAAAGAAAGAAAGAAGAAAGAAAGAAAGAAAGAAAGAAAGAAAGGAGAGAGAGAAAGAGAGAGAATTAGAGAGAGCATACTTAAATTCACACAGGACATCGGATAAGACAGGAGAAGTACATACTGTATATTTCTCTATTATGCGTGAGAATACTTTGTAACAGATTTCCAAAATTAAAATCACTTGGAGCTGATTTTCAGGTGTTTTTACAGTCTTTTTTGTATTTTATGTCCACATAATAATAAAAAATCTATTTCTTTTGCACAGAAAACTTGGGGGCAACATAAAATCAACCGCGGGCCGCCAGTTGGGGGACCCTGGGCTAGTGAGACCATTACTACTGTTCCAGCTGGCTGATAGCCATTACTTTGGTAGTGTAAAGCATGGCTATTCAACTCTTACCATACGAGGTGCGAAACCTGCTAGTTTTCTGTTCTACATGTATATTAAATGCACCCACCCGGTGTCCCAGGTCTCTAAACAATAAAAAACTTGTGGAACTGGCTTCGAGGTCCAGAGTTTAGTTTGAGGGGTGTAAAGCAGAGCACAAGAATTTGACCAACTTTTATTTGGCGATACACTTACTCATTCCTGACTTAAATGCTATATTATTAAATTAAATAAATGTTTGGCTCCATGACGTAATCCAACAATGTGTATGTCGCAATCTTATCTATTTCAAATATTCTCATTGATCAAGACAGGTGAAGTTATTCAGGAAGCATGTTTGCTCATTCTGTATGAGCATTTTCTTTGGCCAAATAAGTTCCACTGTAATGCTGTTTTCTGCAATGTAATAGCTGCTCGTATTTTCCCTGTAAACAATAGCTTGACTTACTTTTGATATTACCTAATAAAGTTGAGAAACTTTTGTGAAGGTTTGGTGTGGCTGTTATTAAACATTTCACTGGTGTGTGCTTAATCAGGGTCACACAGAGTGTTTCTTGGTAGTCTTAAACAAAAGTATACACCTCAACACCAGTGGAGCCTCCTCAGAAGGAGGAAGGGGAGGACCATCTTCCTCAGTGTATTTCATACAAATAATAATAGTGAACATTAAAAAAGTTTAATTTTGGGATAACACTATGCTAAATATATTTACATCACCAAATAATTGAGTAAACACACCTGTTTTTCAATGAATGTCTACCGGAGCCTCAGCAGCACTACTATAGGGTAGACCATGGTGTAGCCGGAGGACAGCTAAGATTCTGTCCTCCTCTGGTACATTGACTTCAATACAAAACCTTAGGAGGCTCATGGTTTTCACCCATCCATAAACAGTAATTATGATCATTTCCGGAGGAACGTCATCCAACCTATCAGAGCTCTTTGCAGCAGCATGAACTGACATGTTGTTCATGCATGCTGTTCATCGACTACAGCTCAGCATTTAACACCATAGTACCTCCAAACTCGTCATCAACTCGAGACCCTAGGTCTCGACCCGCCCTGGGCAACTGGGTTACTGGACTTCCTGACGAGCCGCCCCAGGTGGTGAGGGTAGGTAACAACATCTCCACTCCGCTGATCCTCAACACTGGGGCCCCACAAGGGTGCGTTCTGAGCCCTCTCCTGTCTCTCGTTCACGCCACGACTCCGTGGCCATGCCGCCTCCAACTCAATCATCAAGTTTGCAGACGACACTACAGTGGTAGGCTTGATTACCAACAACAACGAGACGGCTTACAGGGAGGAGGTGAGGGCCCTCGGAGTGTGGTGTCAGAAAATAACCTCACACTCAACGTCAACAAAACAAAGGAGATGATCGTGGACTTCAGGAAACAGCAGAGGGAGCACCCCCTATCCACATCGACGGGACAGTAGTGGAGAGGGTAGTAAGTTTTAAGTTCCTCGCGTACACATCACGGACGAACTGAATTGGTCCACCACACAGACAGCGTGGTGAAGAAGGCGCAGCAGCGCTCTTCAACTCAGGAGGCTGAAGAAATTTGGCTTGTCACAAAAGCACTCACAAACTTTTACAGATCACAATCGAGAGCATCCTGTCGGGCTGTATCACCGCTGATACGGCAACTTCTCCGCCCACAACCGTAAGGCTCCTCCAGAGGGTAGTGAGGTCTGCACAACGCATCACCGGGGGCGTGTCCCTCCAGAACACCTACACCACCCGATGTCACAGGAAGGCCATAAAGATCATCAAGGACAACAACCACCCGAGTTCACCCCGCTATCATCCAGAAGCGGAGGTCAGTACAGGTGCATCAAAGCAGGGACCAGACGCTGAAAACAAGCTTCTATCTCAAGCCATCAGACTGTTAAACAGCCACTGCTAACATTGAGTGGCTGCTGCCAACATACTGACTCAACTCCAGCCACTTTAACAATGTAACAATGTATGAAAAAAATGTATCACTAGCCACTTTAAACAATGCCACTTCATATAATGTTTACATACCCTCATTACTCATCTCATATCGCATATGTA
Organism: Salvelinus sp. IW2-2015; assembly: GCF_002910315.2. NCBI lineage: Eukaryota > Metazoa > Chordata > Actinopteri > Salmoniformes > Salmonidae > Salvelinus > Salvelinus sp. IW2-2015. Next base: position 9,712,417 of record NC_036859.1, on the reverse strand, counting down.
TATACTGTATCTCTATACATCTACTGCATCTTGCCATCTTGATGTAATACATGTATCACTAGCCACTTTAAACTATGCCACTTTTATATGTTTACATACCTACATTACTCATCTCATATGTTATACTGTACTCGATCCATACTACTGCATCTTGCCTATGCCGTTCCTGTACCATCACTCATTCATATATTTTTATGTACATATCTTTATTCCTTTACATTGTGTGTATAAGGTAGTGTTTGTGAAATTGTTAGGTTAGACTACTCGTTGGTTATCTACTGCATTGTCGAACTAGAAGCACAAGCATTTGCTACACTCGCATTAACATCTGCTACCATGTGTGTGAAAAATAACATTTGATTTGATTTGATCCACCCAATCAAAAGATCAGAGAATGATTATTACTACTGGAAAGCATAAGCTACAGCACTGCACTGCAGTGCAGTGCATAAATGTGTTAGTAGTTGACTCAAAGAGAGAGAAAGACATAGTTGAACAGTGACACTAATATCTCCAATGCCTAAAACCGAGGAGAAAAAAAAGTTGACCAACTCATAATGTCAACCTGTGCATGAGAGGAAGCAAGCCTGCCCAGTAGCCTTTGCTAAACATTTCAGCAATAATAAAGGCATAGAATAGTTTCATAACGTGCAACCAGATTATTTCATAGTAATGTCATCTTTCTCGTTAATAATGAGCTTAATGGCTTTATTCTGTTATATACGAGATATTTAATTATTTTGTAATAACGTGATCTTATCTCGTAATAATTGTATAAATGAGTGGCAGCAATACCTCACGTACGTTGCAGACTGACACATGTCCACAAACACATGGCAGCTGGGTGGCGGACCACACTTTATGTCTCTGGGCAACTGGACATCATTGGCAAAGTGGGCATGCAAGTAATCCATACCAACCCATTGTGACGTACTCACTTCCAAATCTTGTTTTGGACGGAGACTGACTTTATGACCAAATTGATCCTATGTAACTTTGTAGTCCATTTTGACACGATTATGAATGTTTCTGACTCATATCAATGCCACATAGGCTGTTAATAACCAGAGAAGTTGGTTCTACGAGGCTAATCTTTCTGTCCCTGTACAAATACTTTGAACATGCATTATTGTTTGCTTCTTTCCATGAGCTAATCACTGATCTGACATGACTGAGTGAAAGCACTCCACATAATAAAAAGGTTTCAGTTTTTAACCATTTTCTTTACCGATAGAAACGCACTATCTCAGTTTTATATTGCACAATATTAAATCTGCACAAGATTACATGTGCTTGTATGTTACTGTTCAACGATATCGTTGCAATGAAAACCAACTGATCCTTTTTGCTTTAAGGAACTATGGCTGCTTTACCAGGCAGCCCAATAATGGTATTTTTTTCCCAGTAATTGGTCTTTTGACCAATTCACATTAGATTTTTCACAATAGTCTTTTTTCATTGCTGATCTTATTGGTCAAAATCAAACAAGTGAAAAATAAGATCTGAAATTGGATTGCCTGTGTCAATGCAGCCTATCTGATAATAAATAAGTTAGGAGAATTGGATGAGTTCATAATGATTTCCAAATCAGTGATTGATCACCTGCAGCTGGAGGTTGTTAAA